>NC_029773.3:4241446-4244249 GCF_000817695.3 Arachis duranensis | reverse complement strand
ATCAACGTATTGTATATATAAGAGATAATCCTCAATGCAATAATAATAATAATAATAATAATAATAATAATACATGCATCGGTTTTTGCCCAATATTTTCATATTTATCTGGCCTTCTATCCGTGTATATTTTTATATCTATATGGTCTTCTATTTGTGTATTTTCTCTTAGATTAAATAATATTAACCTAAGAGTGAGTTGTATTATGAAAATCCAACTTCGTGAATCAGGTTAACTGAAGTCTAATACTAAATTATACATATGGTCATGATGAAAAACATAAATGTTCTTTAGATAAACTCGGAATCAATGATCCAGATTGTTTGGTTACAAAACACATATGAGGTGCTCAAACACCCCTAATTTTAAATAAACATGTAACAATCATATAAGGGAGAGGTCTGAAAGAGAGAAAAAAAAGGAAATTGTAACAGAATTGAAATTTCAGTTGTAATGGTTAATCACACCTTTCTCTATTACAAAAGAAAAGTTTATATACACTCAACTAACGATGGTAACACTGACTATGGTAACTGAACTATGGTAAATAAACTATACAGATTCAAAGAATAATAAATTTAACTCTATAGTCTAACTAAAAATGCTAATTAAATAACAATTAAGAGGAAATAACATCCCCCCGCAAGTTTTGAATGTGGAAATCCTCCATGCTAAGCTTGGAATGAAAAGAACTGAATGCAGCAGGGGGTAACGCCTTGGTGAGTACATCAGCGACCTGTTGAGAGGATGAAACAGGAAGTAGCTTGAGAGAGCCATCTTGCAGTTTGTCACGGACAGTGTGACAATCAATTTCAATGTGTTTCGTGCGTTCATGGAACACAGGATTTGCAGCTATATGAAGGGCAGACTGATTATCCCAAAATAAGGTGAAAGGTCCAGGTGGCAGAAGATGAAAATCAGAGAGAATGAACCGGAGCCAAACACCTTCACAGGTTGCAAGGGCAAGGGCACGATATTCAGTCTCAGCTGAAGAACGAGCAACTACACTCTGCTTCTTGCTGCACCAGCAGATAAGAGAAGATCCCAAGAAAAAATAATACCCAGAGACAAATCGGCGAGTATCAGGGCAAGTTCCCCCATCTGAATCTGAATAACCAGTGAGCTTCAAACCATTATGGCTACGGAAAAGAAGACCACGAGCAGGGGACCCCTTTAAGTAACGAAGAATATGTAAGCCAGCCTGAAAGTGGTGATCAGTGGTGCAATCAAGGTATTGGCTTAGCTTGCTGACTGCAAAACTAATATCCGGATGGGTGTTAGTTAGGTAGATCAGACGCCCTATGAGTCGTCTATATGGAGTGAGATCAGGAAGAGGAGACCATGTTGTCTTTGAGAGAGGATTGGAATAATCAATGTGGGTGGAAGAAGGCTTAGCATCCATAAGGCCGAATTCTTTGAGAAGATATAAGGTGTATTTGCGCTGGTAAAGGGAAATTCCAGTGGCAACGCGAGCAACTTCCATGCCCAAGAAAAACTTCAAATCTCCCAAATTCTTGATGCTGAATTGATTATCCAGAACCTGTTTGACCCGTGTAATTCATCGAGATCATTCCCAGAGAGGACAAGATCGTCCACATAGACCAGAATTGCGGTGAATTTGCCATCAAAGAGCATAGCTTAGTGTTCCATTGTCTGCTCGCTTGTTTCAGACCATAGAGACTCTTCCGAAGCTTGCACGCCATGTTAGGGGGTGCACGCAGACCAGGAGGAACTCGCATAAAAACATCTTCAGCAAGATCACAGTGAAGGAATGCCATGTTTACATCCAGCTGGTGAAGGCCAAGAGTATCCTGAGAGTCGTCATCTTGATAACCGGGCTGAAGGTATCAAAGAAATCGAATCCTGCCGTTTGTGTGAAGTCCTTTGCTACTAATCGAGCTTTATGGCGTTCCACTGTCCCATCCAGTTTGTACTTGATTTTGAAAACCCACTTACACCCTATGGCCTTCTTGCCACGAGGGAGAGTGGTAAAAGCCCATGTCTTGGTTTTCTCAAGAGCGTTCATCTCGGCAGTGATTGCATCCCTCCAACAAGCTGAAGAATGGCCTGCTCATAGCTCGTTGGTTCTATGTGGGTGGTGATAGCTAAAGAAAACGCCCTGTGTGAAGAGGATAATCTTTCATAGCTGACATAATTGGAGATCAGATATGGTTTTGAAAACTGTGTGATTGTAGCTGGAGCAGTGGAGAGCTGCATGCATTGAAAGTCCTTAAGATATGCTGGTGGATGCCTAACTCTTTGGGACCTTCTAAGGACCGGCTGCTCCATAGAAGTGGTGATAGTCGAATGCGCTAAAGGAGGTGTAGTGGAAGTTACGGGCACTAATGCATTGGAAGATGAAAGTGTAGTGGAAGCTACGGGCACTAATGCATGTGATGATGAATGAGATGGCGGAGACGCATGAAGTTGTGAAGGCAATGCAGCAGGTGTAAGGAAATGTTTGGTAATTTAGTAAAAAGAATCTGATATGAGATGTTGTTATTAACGGCTACATTAGGAACACGATTAGAAATCAATCATTAAGAATTCCTTCCCATTATCAGACGTAATGTATTTAACAGTTTTTTGAAATTGTTTGTATTAGCTGCACATATTGTTTAATAAAATTGGAAGTCTCGGACTTATTTTTCATGAAATAGAGCCAAATAAAACGACTTTTATCTTTCACAATTGTAAGAAAATATCGGTAACCATTCACAGAAGGGATTCCCAAAGGTTTCCATATATCCACATGAATTAAATCAAATAAGTTTTCAGAAACAGTATCACTAATAGGGCAAG
>NC_029773.3:4240879-4241441 GCF_000817695.3 Arachis duranensis | reverse complement strand
TAATAGGGCAAGGGTGTCTTTTCTGCTTCGCTAAATGACATGAGTCACATACAGTACCAGGGGATGGACAAAAAAAAAAAAAGGAAAACTATTCTTCATTGCTAACAAGCGTCTAGAAGATATATGTCCTAAACGTAAATGCCAAATTGTTGGATCTGTGGTATGCGATACAGTATGTAAGTGTTCTGTATGTATGGAATGAGTATGAATGTTTGGAGCAATACATGTACTATTTGTCAATGTATACAGCCCCCCTTTTGCTCAGCAGCTCCAATCATCTTCAAGAAAGGGCGATCCTGTATCTCACAACCAGTAGCATAAAATAAAAATTGACAAGACAGAGCATCAGTTGCCTCAGATACTGAAATTATATTGAAAGAAAAACTTAGGTATAGGCCTTTATTGAAGATGACTGTCCCACAAATGGTTGAGACAGTCTTTGAACCATCAGGCAGCTTGACTAAAACAGGATCAATCCGTTTATAAGACTGGAAATAACAGATAGAAAATGAACATGTGCAGTAGCACCTGTATCTAAGATCCAATCAGATTTGTATATCAA
>NC_029773.3:4227629-4240830 GCF_000817695.3 Arachis duranensis | reverse complement strand
ATACCTGCCGAAGGGGCCTGTACAGTTGCTGCTGCTGACTTACTATAAGAAGGTGATGGTTCATGCTTGAGGAGTAAGGCAATCAAGGCTTGCTTCTGTTCTTCAGAAAATAAAGCATCAAAGCTTTGACTACCTTCCTTTTGACCAGAAAGTGATGGAGTGTTGCTGAATTCATCATTCATCTCAGCTGTGGCATTAACATTATTAATTGAGGCAGTTCCAAATGATTGTGGTTTTTTATTTCTCATGTGAGGAAAAAAACCGTGTTTGAAGTAACATGTGTCAACCAAGTGTCCTGTTTCGCCACAGTGTGAGCACAATATACTTTAATTCTTTCCAGAGGACTTATTCTTACCTCCATGCCCTCTTCTGCCAAAATTCCTACCTCGGTTATCATGATTGAATCCCTCTCCAGTTGTGTTCATAGCATTAACCAACTCCTTGGTGTCACCCAAATAAAGAGCACTATGTTGTCTCTCTTGATGCAGAAGTATGGAGAAAATGGTGGAAATATCAGGGAATGGCTGCATCAGCATTATCTGCGATCTAACTGTGGTGTAACTTTCATTCACTCCTCTCAAGAAGCTAATAGCATTGGCCTCCCTCCTATATTATCGCATCATAGCCAAACCACATACACATGCATCAAGACATTTACAGATCAGAATAGTTTAGAATTCATCCAATTCCTCCCAAATTGACTTTTGCAGTGTATAGTACTCAGTAATAGACATATCACCTTGTTGATTACAGAATAATTCTTTCTCTAATTCAGCAATTCTAAACAGACCTCCTTGATAAAACCTATGTTTCAAATCCTCCCACAAGGCATGGGCACTATTGCACCACATCACACTTCTCAGTTTCAGGGCTCAAGGAAGCGTGTAACCAGGATAAAACAAAATTGTTACACCGCTCCCAAGTACTGTAGGTGGGATGGGATCATCCCTGTCAGGTCTAGGAAGTGTTCCATCAATGAATTTCTCCTTATTCTTTGTGCGTATGAAATCAGGACAGATCTGGCCCAACTATGGTAGTTATGAACCGTTAATGGAGCTGAAGAGAGGGATATACCTGGATTTTCATTAGATCCTAGAAAAAAATGACTCGAGTGATCTTGTAGAGGACTCGCACCAGGAAGGGCGCCAGATCTGCTAATCTGAGATTGGTAGGCCGTGAAATGTGCCATCATCTTGGCGAATTTCTGCATTTCGATCGGGGAAATCTCTAGTGTCGTTTGGATCTCGCCGGTCATTGGATCAACCATCGGGTCATGTGGAGCTGCCATAGATGTGAGCTTGCTCAACACGAAAACTGAAATTACAACTCAAAATATAAAAATTAAAAAATTTTAAATATTTTAAAATTACTGTAAAAGATAATTTTGAGAAAACTTACCCATCAAGCAAAATATACGCCGAGTATAAAACCCACCACACAATTCCTAATATCTCTCTCCCAAGCCCCCCACGCCACGCCGTCCTCTCACCCTGCCATCCACGCCGCACTGTTTCGTCGTGCTGCTCTCTCTCCCGATCCCCATGCCGTGCCGATCCGAATCCTCGCCGTCCAGCATCGCCACCGCGCCACCGCTGAACTTGTCGGAGGAACCTCGCCCATCGCCCGTGAAGCAGGCTGCCGCAGCCACCGCCTCCACAGGGCAAGAAGGGCCAGGAGCTGCACGCCGTCCTCTCACCCTGCCGTCCACGCCGCACTGTTTCGTCGTGCTGCTCCCTCTCCCGATCCCCATGCCGTGCCGTTCCGAATCGTCGCCGTCCAGCGTCGCCACCGCGCCACCGCTGAACTTGTCAGAGGAACCTCGCCCATCGCCCGTGAAGCAGGCTGCCGCAGCCACCGCCTCCACAAGGCAAGAAGGGCCAGGAGCTGCAGGCGCTGCTGCACCGCGACAACCGCCTCCACGATGCATGCAATGCTCGGGAAGGAACGAACGGCCAGGAGCTGCGAGCGACGCTGAAGAGGAAAACCGTCGCGCGGGATACCGCGCCGCAGCTCTTCTTTTAGCGTCTGCTGCCGTATGGACATGGACATGGTTGATCATCTAGGCTTTGACGATTACGTTTACTAGTTTTGAATGTTTCGTTTTTTTTTTGGTTGCCTTTGTCTTTTGATGTGCCTTTTATTTTTAGATTTTAAATATATTTTTTATGAAAATTCTGGTGCACACTGCACAATAATAATTGAGAACCGGTTAGATGATTTTTATATTTTTAAATTGTTTTAAATATTTTGTTTTTATTATGTTTTTTTATGCTTCTTGTTGTTATATCTGTTTCTATTTTAGATATTCTTTTTAATTACGTTTTTTTTACAGGTTTTGACTTTTGAATGGTTCTTTTTACTTGTAGTGAATGTTTTTTTCTTAACTACTTTTGGTTTTTGACACTCATGCTAAGATTCTTCATCCTTGGCACTAGCTACTACTCATAACCGAAAATTCCATACATAAAACATATATGAGATACCCTACATATTTATGTTACACTCATGGCTGTTCAAGAAGAAATATCAACTTCAGCTTTATAAAGTTGTAGGCGTGCAGCATATAAGGTTGCTAGTTACTGACTAGGTCAAATTTTGCAACATCGTCGTCACAAAACTAGGTCTAACTTCTTAAAATTTTCAAAAGAAAAATTTTGCTTTTCTTTTCACACTTGCCACTGCCTCGTGCTCTAAGTTGCGATCAATCAAGCAAAATACATCAATAATTTATACTCGTTGACCAACACTATCTCTTTCTTGTTATCTTTAATCACATGTATTATATTTATGAGTGGGGCTACCCTGGGTCCAGGATATCCCACCTTGGTATTGGCAATATGTTCATGTCCCTCTATATCTCTATTGCTGCTATATATGTTCATGTCCCTCTATATCTCTATATATTATGCTCCTAATATAAACCCAGGTATGAAAAAACCCATGTATTATGCTCCTAATATATATATATATAGTTGAAGTCTCTGGTACCTTGGTTAGTGGTGGCTAAGGATGGCTAGGTATTGACCTGCCAATAATAAAATGACACTTGTCATATTTTAAAGATAGTTAGATTTGTAATTATAAAATTAATCATCATCATTAATCCAAGATAGGTAACTAAAATATTTTTACCAGAAATAATTTTAAATATTTATTAATGACCAAAGGTTAAAAAGGTAATTGTAGTTGTCCCTTTATCACCTTTCATAGCCAATCCTCCCGTGGCCATTGCCACCAATTTGCATCGTCGCCTTCATCTTGGATAGCCTTTTTGTTTTCTTTTGGGCAAGTCCAACCCCAAGCCAAAGAAGCAATGCACCAAATTTAGCTGTTATAGAGTACTAGAAATTTAATCTAACTTAAGTTAACAAGGGGTCTTTTCATAAAGTCTTCATCCTTCTCTAACAAACCAACAAACTCTATGTCTTCGAACTTCACTTTGAATGAGGTTGAGACTCTGATCTCTGGACCTGAGAAACGAAAAGGACCTGATAGTTATAGTTTGAGAGTCTGCGCTGAACAGTGCCCTGAAGGGATGAAACGATATGGTTCTGTCTTCACCTAAGACTTGAGGAGGAGGATGCGGGCACTTCGGCAATGATCCACTCCTTAGTTGGGAGGAAGAGATTGAAGAAGATAATAGGTTGGGTTTGTCTGGACTTTAATTTTTTAAGTTCAGTGTGGATTTTAAACCTTCTAACAGATTAGTTTATTCCGAAAATATATAATATTAAAACAACGGGTATGCCCCGAAACTAGCACTGGCCGGCCATGGAAGGACCACAACAGGTGAGAAACGTGTGCCAATTCATACGATCTTGCAGCAGCACAGCAACAGTCAGGGACAGGCGGCGTCGTGGAAGAGCTTCGTGCAAGGACAGGCGGCAGCGCAGAACTCCATGCAGGACCGCAATGTGATGAAGAGAGTTGCCAATCTGGACTTGGGTGGGGAACAAATTATAGATCCAAGTCTGGCTCGGATTGGGCTGCCCAGTCCAAACATTGTCCAAGAAAAAAATCATCGGCTAGTAATTAACTCCTCCTAACTAATTCACCGTGCTTTATTAAAAAATTTACCGTGTCTTTAACCATGTCAAATCCTTAGTCAGCTGCAATTCTATCTTTTACCTGTCACGTTTTGATTGGTCTCTGGCTTTTAGCTAGCATAGCCACTGACTAGCATAGCCACTGAACATAAAGGGCCACCAGAGATGGCACCATATATATATATATATATATATGTTCCTAACAAAGGATTTGTTTTTTCTAAGCTATGTTACTCCTCAATTCGGCATATTAAGAACTAATCTATCACAAATTGAAATTTTATTTAAAATTTGTAATTGGCTAATAAATTATTACGTATTGTATACGAATTCAAATTTCAATTTTTATTTAAATAGACTAGTGAGATAATTACTAGACTATTCAAGTTGATTAGAAATTTGTTTTAATTTAAAATTGTTGTACATACTTTGAGAATCCAAAGATTAAATTATATCCGTTATTTAATAATGCATTATTGAAATACGAAGAAAGATGGCGAAAATCCCAGTTAAGTAAAGGAATTATCACAACGAAAAGATTCTAAATTTTACTAAATAGTTGTTAGCTGACAATGCTAGGTGCACAGAAATAATTTTTAATATGGAAGTAGAGATGATGTTTTATTTAAATATTGACATTTGAAATGTATTACAGTATTATAAAAATATTCAACACGTTTTTGTGTATTGGCTGAAATGTGTGTTCAATATATCTCCACATGTTATAAACTTGTAATAAGCCCTCCACTTATTCTGTTGAGTTCTCACTTACAAAATTTACCGATGTATAATTACATCTAATAATCTCATTTTAACAAAAATACGTATAAAAAAATTAATCCTAAAGAAGTGTACTGTTTTTTCTGGAAAAGTCTAGAGGATCTAGCCAGTACTTAGCCAGCAAAATAAAAATAAGTGATTCTCTATTATTAGATAAAATTTCACATCATTAATTACATTATTAATGGCTAATAGATGGTTACTACTCACAAAATCTACTTAGTAGTAGTAGTGCCTCATGCTTGCTTGCTCTCTCTCTCTCAATAATTAACAATGGACGTCATTGTGAGTATTATTTCGGGTAGCTTCCGTTATCTGGTATCGCTTCCGCCAGGTGACGATGGTGGCGAGTGGCTGAAGGAAATGAGAGGGAACCTGGGACTCATGGCAACCGTCATTGCAACAATGGCATTTCAAAACGGTCTCAACCCACCCGGGGGCGTTATTCAAAACGGCGACAACGGATCCGTCACTTGTCCGTTACCAATTGCCCACGGTCAAGCATGTCCAGGTCAATCCGTTTACGCTGCAGTTGACCGTCACGGTTACTCCGGGTTCATGCTAACTAACTCTATCTCCTTCTTGTTTTCAATCACCACGTGCATATTGGTCATAAGCGGTGTTCCTCTGGGTCCAGGGTACCCAACTCTGGTGTTAGCAATGCTCATGTCCTTCTCTCTCATCCTTCTTGCCGTGTCATACACGCTCGGTGCTTTTCTTCTCAATCCGCGTATTCAGAAAACTCACGCCGGATTTCGCGTTTTTATCTATGTGTTTGTCACGTTTCTGGTGGTTTTGCTTTCGTTGCGATTTGTTGCTTTGATACTCGCCGTTCGGCGCGTGAAGAAAAAAGCTGATACCACTCCCGCACTTCCCAGCCAATGAGGAGGTAGAGTTCGTTACGCTGCTTTGGAGAGTGTGATGTGAGTTGCCAATTGCTGGAGAGTGGAGACTTCTGCTAATTTGTAATGGTTGTAATAATATCATAATAATGTTTTGTTTTGATTTCTTGTGATGGATTATGCACTTCCTCACTTGCCTTCTTTGGCTTATGTGATGACTATTATTTTGGAGAATTAGAATTAACTAACTCCAAATACAATGTCCAATTGAATTGTTCTTGTTCTTGCCATGCACATGTTCTGTTTGATGAAATGCTTCACTGGTTTGGAAGGTTCTTACTTCTTACCCAACCCGAGAGGCCTGCACTTCTATTTGGGCTCCATAAATGTATATCTGGCTCTAGTGTTCTTGTATAGAACCTAAGAGGAATGCCACTAGGACATGGAGAAATAATTGTTATGAAAAGGATCATCTCATTTTAACTTGGGCAATGAAAATTCTTCTCTTTGGTTTTTCAAATTGATTGAGTGGAGGAGCTATTGGTGCCAGAGTTTCTGTTACTACTTACTAATATTGTGGATAGTCATATGAGGGTTAAGGATATTTGAAATTTTGAATTGACAATCAATGGAACTTGCAGCATCTATATACAAGTGTTCCCCAAGATATAATTTTATCACTCTTCTAACAGCACCTTGTTCTGATTTTGGAAGACACTTGGATTTGGAAACCAAAACCATCAGGTTTCTATGTTACATCTTCAGCTTACTATTGGCTCCATAAGAAGAACAGAGAGATTGATGTGCATATAGATTGGCATTGTCCAGAGATAAAGTTTGTTAAAATCAATTTAGATGACAGCATCAATTCCCTTGGGACCATGGCTGAGTGTGGAGTAGTGATTTGGAATGGCGAATGGGAGTGCAAACTGTCTAGCCAAGATGGTTGTGGATGCATCTGTTGTGTGCAAGGATTGGAATGAACCCCCTACTCAGGTTCTTCCTCTCCTATATCTTGATTTTGTTGTAGACTAATCTTTTGTTTTCTTCTCTTTATATTACCAATAGAAGATAGTTTTTAGTGAGTTCATGATGCTACTCTCTTACACCCTTCAAAGCTTGAGAACTTGAATGGTAATATCAAAGAATTAAATAACATGTGATAAAAAGCGAATTCTGTCACACTTGTAAGAGTAACAGGGGATGCACAACCTCTCTCACATTTTATGCTCTACCACTTAAACTTGTATCATTAGAAGCGTGAAGTTATTATATTCACTGCCTTCTTATATTGAAGAAGTTACAATCAGTAATTCTTGTTTAAATTTGATTTTTCTCTATCATATGGAACACATGTTTTACTTTTGAGAGTGCATGTATATATGTAACATAAATTAAACAAACTGAATGAGAAAGAAACAATAAACATAGCAGAATGATGAGATCACTGGGATGAAGAGGAGAAATAAAATAGTGTCTACCACATTGTACCATATATATTGAAACTATTTCACTTAATTATATTATAAATACATAGTTGATCCAAATTTATGTTGGCATATATTTGAAGTTTGTGAAAAGAACTTACACAATAATGCTTAACAAGAACTGGAAGTTTCATCAAAGTCACATTAACCCTTTCTCTAAGTCAATTTCTTCTGTTGTTGTTGAACTTGTCTCATGTTCATTGCTATAAGATATATCTGAATATTGTGAGACAAGTCTTTCGGGAGAAAATAAGACTGGTTTTGGAGGATATGGTATTGACTCAAGTGATCCTTCTAACATGTCTATTACTTTACCCATAGAAGGCCTATCCAATGGATTTGGTTGAATACACCATAAGCTTACTAAAGTCATTTTCATTACCATGCCATTTTCTTCTTCTTTGTCAAGCAAACACCTTGTAGGAACATTTCCTTTCTCAAGATCTTTGTAGATCCAATCTGGAAAGCAAAGTTCACTGGTATGTGATTCTTTACTTTCATAGTAGTTATGTCTTCCTCCAATAATTTCAAGAATCAACATACCATAACTATATACATCAGATTTGTGAGAAACACCACCATATGTTCGACTAAAAACCTCTGGTGCAATGTATCCTGAAGTTCCTCTTGTACCTAATATAGATACAATACTTTGATCTTTCTTACATATTTTAGCCAATCCAAAATCTGCAATCTTGGGGTGAAAATGTTCATCTAAAAGGATATTTTGAGGTTTAATATCAAGATGTAAAATTTTTGTATTACATCCTCGATGCAAATATTCTAACCCTCGAGCAATGCCAATTGAGATTTGGTACAAGGTGTTCCAATCCAAATTATAAAGACCATTAGAAGACTCTTTTTTATAAGTAAACTTATTTAAAGAGTCATTATGCATGAATTCATAAACCAATGCTCGTTTGTTCTTCTCATAACAAAATCCCAAAAGTGAAACAATGTTCATATGAGATGTCCTGCTAATGATAAAAACCTCATCAATAAATTCTTCCACACTTCCCTTTGACTCTTTCAGTATTTTTACTGCCACCTGTTGACCATCAGCTAAACTTGCTTTATACACGATGCCATATCCTCCTTCTCCTAATTTTTCACTGAACAACTTTGTCATTTTTTTCACTTCTTTATAAGTATATCGCTTAAGACTCAAAGAACTGTAACTTTTGATGAGATTTTCAACATAATGATCAACGTGCTTTCTTTTTCTCCTTAACACTATCTTTTGTACCAAACCTAAAGGCTTCTTACGGTTAAAAACAATCACTCCAAATATTACAATAATTCCAACAACACTACCTGCAGCACCAGCACCTGCGTATATGCAATGACGTGAAGAATAATTACAAATAGAGTAATGCTATTTGAATAAAGTTATATTTGACACAAGAAAGGATTCTTAAATTTTTTCGTTTTAATTTTCAAAATTTTAGAAGAAATTTCCATTTTGTTTTTTGCAAAAGGAAAAGATAGAACTGAGAAGAGATAATGAAAATAGATATAAACTTAGAGTGCATTTGGTTTGCGTTTTCATTTTCAGTGTTTTTTACTTTTTGGATTTTGTGAAGTAAAAAGTAAAAACAGGAGATGAAAACAAAAAGCAGAATTTTATTGTGTTTTCACTTTTTTCTTTACAAAATCTAAAAAACAAAAAACATTGAAAATAAAAACAAAAAATGAAAATCAAACTAAACGCACCATTATATTTTGTATATTCCTTAGGAAAATATTTCCAAGTAGCATACATACACAACAGACAAATTTAGTTAAGCAATCGTATTAAGTGTATACAAAAGATTAGCTGCTAATAAATCATAAGATATAAAAATATGTATTTGACATCTCATAAAATATTTTATCATACTGCTGGAAACATGTTTGATCATTCTTCTATTGTATTATTCTAGTTGCTGATTATTTAGTTAAAAAAAATTGAATCAATACATATAAATATATGCAAATACATGATGACTAACTTTTAGTTTACATGAATTATTTTTTTAATTTTTAGCATGCAAGATTGCAGTTGGTGTACGTAGATTAGAGCGTACCTAATTTAATCCAAAGAGGTGTGGTTCTAGATGCGGTTAGCCTTGCTCTATTAGTAGGACTGGGAGGAGGTGTAGATGGATGAGGAGGACTTGCTTTGGGTGGAGAACTTCTATCAACTAAACCATGATTATTTGTAGTATTGAGCGTGATGCTAGAAGAGAATGTGGGAATGATCCCGGATAAGTTGTTGTTGGAAACATCCAGAATCTTGAGTTGTGACAGAGTTGTCAAACTTTCAGGTATTGATCCGCTTAAATTGTTCCCACTAAGATGCAGTTCTCGCAAATCGCTTAAATTGCCAAAGGCAGGCGAGATGGTTCCGGTGAGATTCAGGTTCGTCAAATTGACGGTTCTGATCTTGCCTTGGATATCGCACGTGATGAAACTCCAACGGTCACAGGGATCGTTCCCTCGCCACGTGCGCGCCAACTGAAACGGATACCCAAACGCCTCAGCAACTTGTAGCAAAGTGGTGACTCTGTAATCACAAGGGCCAGGATGTTTTAAACAGAACCCATTTCCTTCAAGAATTATTGTATCCACATTCTTGTTGAACGCAGGCATAGGGCCCTGCAGCGAGTTGTTGGCCAAGAAAACCTCCTCCAAATACGAGAGATTGATGAGAGAAGGTGGAACTGCACCCGTTAATCGATTGTTGTCAAGATACAGTTCTGCCAAGTTGGTGCAGTTTGACAAGTCAGGAATGGGACCCTCGAACGCGTTCCCCTGAAGCCACACATATTTCAACTGGGTCATGGATGAAAGGAATTCAATTTTACCCGACAACTTTTGGTCGTTGAGATACAACGATCGTAGCTTGAGTAGTTTCGCAAGAGACTTGGGCAACAAGCCAGTGAGGTTGTTATCAGAGAGTTCAAGAATCTGCAAATCGGGGAAGGAATCAAATGTATCTGGCAAGGAGCCTGCGAGGTTTGTAGCGCCGAGATCGAGAATTCGGAGCTCAATAGAGTCAGTCAAATCGGCGGGAAAAGTCCACGGTTCGAGGTTGGTGTTGGAAGTGAAGGAGAACTGCTGCAAACTTTTTAGACCCTGGAAGCAGCCATGAGGGACGGAGGTGAAGTTGTTGAGTTCCAGATGCAGCTCTTGGAGGAGAGAGAGGCCAGCAAAGGAGGGGAGAGGGCCGGTGAGAGAATTGTTACCGAGATCGAGAGTTTTGAGGTTGAGTAAGGCGTTGTTGAGACCGGAAGGGAGTGTTCCATTAAGAGACATCGAGCTGAGGTTGATGTCAACTACGGTGCGGCCGTTGACACCGTCGGTGCAAATCACACGGCTCCAGTCGCACATGTTGGTGGCGGTGAACCAGTTGGAGGGAGCAGGGAATATGGCCTTCCTAAGCTTCTTTAGATAAGCAGCTTCATAATCCACTAACTCGTTATCTGATAGCACGCACCGCCACAACAACAAGAAGAACAAGAAGAATGTTGCTAAAGCACTAGTGAGAGTTTTGGATTTCAATCTCGGTTGAACCATTTTGGATTTGGATAGATCAGATCTGTGTCAAGCGAGTACCAACTTAACACACGGTTTTTGAGAACCAAGAATGTGGGAAACAGAATAAAAGAAGTCATCAATCCATCGTTTCTTTATGAGGTCGTTTCTAAATTACAAGGAGTGGGGTGGTGATGAATTATGTGGTTGTTAATGTGAATGTCAGAAATAACAATAGATTGATTGTTTATGTGATCCTTGCTTTGTATGTGTTGTGTTTAGTTGAATCGCTCCACTTTAGTGTATCGAACTTTTCTTGTTAAAAAAAAAAAATCATAAACTCGTATAGTTTATGCCAACATGCATCATGTTATGTATAATTGTATATATAATTATAGGTCCAAATATTTTTTCTAATATTTTATATACATATAAATTGAAAATATAATGCCTTTGTTTTGTAGTTGTGGACTTGTGGTGTGGACAGTGGACTAGAAAGTTCATCATCATCCATAAACAAATCATTTATTTGGTGTTTCCTAGTTCGTAGTAGACACTAGTGGCGCGGTCAGAAGTCATAACAGTACAGCCATGGAATGCAAAATAGTGAAAAGGAAAAGTCTAGGGGCAGCAATTTTATCAAATTCTGGCCAGCATGTAACCATTAAAGAAGAGTGAGTCATTGGATGAAATCTCACATTAATCTCACACCATTAAAAGTCTCATTGATGACTATTTGATGGCTATAAATCCCAAATATTGCTGGCCCCCTAGCATTCCTCTAATGAAAATACTCATATTTTAGGGTTATTGCTTTATTCCCTGCTAACCTAAAAGTACTAATAAATTAAAAGTAATAATTACAATAGAGAATGCATGCACTCTACCGGTTCAAGACTTTGGAGTCGATCAACATTATATAGTTAGAAAAAAGTTTAAGAAATCAATTATAATATCAGTTAATTTAATTTTTTTTATTTTTAATTTTAAAATTTTAAAAATTAGGATAATAAAAAGTTTTTTTTATATAATAAATCTGTTTTTTAACTAATTGACTTTACTTGACTACATTCTTAGTTAATTCTTTAATAAAACTCATATAGCTATATATTAACTAAAATTGACTATTATAAGATTGGTTCTCTAATATTATTTTAAAACTTTTTATATGAAAAAAAAATAATTTTGTTAATTATTAAAATAACACAACAATTTTGGAGTTAGTTTTTTCAACTAATATCAGTTAATTTTTTTAATTTTAAATTTTAAATTCTAAATTTCAAATTTGATATCTTAAATTCTCCAAAAATTAAAATTAAAAAAATAATTTTACAATAAAGAGACAATTAACTAATATTAACTATTTAAACATTATTTTCCTATACTTTTTCTTAACAAATATATTGGCGCAAAAGTTGCAAGATTAAGGGATGAAATTGCTAATAGAAATTGATAATAATTACATATTAATAGACACATGTGTTGATGTACAACATGATATAAGGTATTGTTTAAATTGCTAATTGGATGATAAATAAAGAAATTCCTAATATATTTTGACAGAGTCATGTAAACATTTTTCGATATTATACAATCTAAAAGGTTGTTATTATGACCAAATATATATGTAATATTGTTAAACAGTATAAAGGAGACAAATTAAATGTAATATTAAAACTAGATATAAATATCCATAATATTAAAAGGCCTAAGAAAAAGTAATTAGATTTCCCTTTAGCTTTTAAGGTTGGTTTCACATGCACTAATCACATTACTTTTGCTATTTTAGCTGCTGCTGCTGCTTCTCTTCATTTTTTTTAAGGGCCGCGTGCTTTGATTTCAAATTCAGAAGGATATATTATATGTACATGTGATATGTGAAATAATACTTACGGAAATACTTTATTCACGTACATATGTTATTTTTTACTCAAGGACAACACAATATGAAAGGCCTTTATTTAAGGATCGGATATGTGGCAGAAAGAGTTGTTGAATATCTATTCCATAATGTTTGGTAGATAATAAAAAATTAGGTCAAATAATTTAAAATTATTTTATTTAATATTTATTAATTATTATTTAAATAATAACTCAAATTAGTTCAACTCACATATCATAGTTTACTATTATATAAAAATAAATTCGCTCAGTATAAAGTAAACTTAGACTATATTTCATCACCATATAAAAGAAAAGAAAAATTACGAAACTTTGTTGAAAATTAGGATATTTTTTATTTGAGAAAATATTTTTTAAAATTGTAGTATTTTTTGTTTTAAAAATTTGCAATATGAAGAAAATTTTAAAGTAAAAAAATACAATAAAAATATTACTTTTGCATTTTTTATAAACTTAAAAAATAGAAAATGATTCTTTTAAGGTCAAATTATGATATATGAAATATTGATATTACTATACTTGCCACATAAATTCTTTAAGAAAAAACTATAGGTGTACATTTTATCTAGTGCTTTCGGGTAATGTTTGATATAAGGGTAAAACTAAAGATAAACCAAAAACTTGATTT
>NC_029773.3:4221535-4227593 GCF_000817695.3 Arachis duranensis | reverse complement strand
CATCTATTTTTATTCATTTGGTATTAATTTTCTCTGTTTCAACTGCTACAATTAAGATATCTTTTTCAACTATAAATATTGTAAAAAATAACTTAAAAATAAAATAAAAGATGAATTTTTTGCTAATTATCTTTTAATTATATTGAAAAGAAAATTACTGAAAAATTTTACACAAATTCTATTATCGGTGAATTTTATGATACGAAGAATCGACCACTTCGTTAGTAAAAAGTATACATATATTTTTTTATTTTAAAATATATTCTCTGTCGATATATTTTTGTAATACATTATACATCTTATATTATATAATTTTTTACATAATATTTTAATATTATATGTGTTATTGGCCCCCCATATAATATCATTTCTGGATCCGTCCCTGATCATGTGATGTCGTCCGAATATTTTTATTTTATATTATATTAATGTTATGATGAAAATTTAAGTGCAATCGACTTTACATGAAGTTGTTAACCATCTAACGACTCTTCGTTATCAACTTAACGTAAAATAAAATGAACTGCTCTTGAGTTTCTAACTAATATTCTACATGATTGATGTCAATATATCATGGTGGTTGTTTCGTCGTTTGGCTGCTCTAATATTCTACGTGTAAGAATCTAAGATATCATGCTAACTACTTATTAAAATTAGTCATCAAAATTAATTATTAATATAAAATATATATAAAAATATAAATTTAATTATCTATTATTTAACATAAAATATATATAAAAATACAAATTCTAGTAATATCTATTTATTTGTTCATTTTTATTTTCAACTAATAGAAAAATTAAAATTGATTTTAATTTGTTAATATACATTTTAGCTATTATTTAGTGAATTCATGTAACGTTTGATATAGGGTAAAAACTATGGAAACCAAAAATTTGATTTATTCAAATATTGAACTGAAAGGGTTGGAAAAGTGACTCAATAAATGTATCCATTGTTTCTTAACATTACATCATGTATATAAACCCGAAGAATGTACCCTATTAATTAAGAAATAAGAACCATTTTAAGATGATGCTAAGTACGTATGAAATATGCACATTTTTTTATTTACTGTGTCAAGCGTTAGACACATTTTAGATATGACAGTCATTGATAATTAATATTTAATATTAATAAAATATAAAAATATTATTATAATTTATTTAAAAAATTATAATTTTATATATATATCTTATTCTCATATCTTATAAGAATTTTAAATTTGTATGAGTATGTCATGTACCGTGTCATAACTAATTAACTATGCATAGTTTGATCTACGAGGAAAAAATATGTTTTTGTTCATCAATTACAAAAAAAATGTGTGTCTAGAAATTTAGGGTGTGTCTTTAGCATCAAATAAGTAAACAACAAACAAAATGCATACTAGACTACTAGACTAGACCCTTTTAGGCAATAATGGTGAATCTTCAACCTTCAATCCATACAGAAAATGTAGCATGGACCTAGTGGAACCAATTCCCTTTTATGACAACTCTTATTTATTTTTCTCAAACATAGTACAACACACACCATAATATAGTACCATAAATATGCCTGAAACATGGGAGAATTAGAATTAGCAAACTTCAACAACCATATTCAACTTAATTGTTCTTGTTCTTGCCATGCACGTGTTCTGTTTGATGAAATGCTTCACTGTGTGGTTTCCTTGCTGAGAGAGTAAGTTGCACTCCAGGATCATTGCAAGTGCAAGAGCTTTCATAGAGAAGTGAGTTGTTCACACACTGCACATTGCTGTTTATGTAGAATGCACTACTCATTCTTGATGAATTCGAGCAGTATTCTGTTGTTCTTTCACTCTGATTATTCTTGTTCATGTTCTTTCCATCTGCAGAATAATTCTCTGATGATTCGGAGTTCCCCTTCTTGTGATGAAGAAAGTTTGGTTTCTTCTTTGAAGAAGATTGAATTATCTCCATGTAAGCTCCTCTATTCTCACCAGAAATTGTTATGACCCTTATGCTTCCATTGTTCTCAGAATCTGAGAGCTTGTTGTTGTGAAAGATACCTTTCTCTTTGGCTTTTGCAGTTTCTCTCTGCTTTTCACTTGATTCTCTCTGAACTAACATCGATGTTTTCGGCTCTGATTGCAATGCTGTCTTAGTAGGCTGAACCTCAGTGTTAACCTTCAAATAGGACTGAACAGATGGTGTTGTTCCCTGTGGAGATTCTGTAGAATTGGCATAAGCATTGTTCTCTGTTGTGGAATTTTTTGGTGATTGTGATGGTTTAGGAATCAGCGAATTCCGCATTGAAGTAGAATTAGGAGGAGAAGGAACTTTATGTTCTGGAGATGAAGGTGCCGATGATGTTCTGCCAGCAGCACCTAGAATAAACTTAAACCTTGATGTTGGAGTTTGTTGTTGAGATGGTTGAGTCTGAGGTGATGGTTTCGATGGCGTTGGGCCCAATGAGGCCAACCGGGACCATGGACGAACTGGCGGAGGGTTAGCCATTGATTTTGAGATGTGATCCAGGCTTATTTAGAACAGCAACGTTTGTGTAAATGAGGGTTATGCTTTGAAGTGAACACAAAAGTTATGTGATGATTAATGCAATGGTGTAGTTTATAGATATACTATAAGGCTTGTAAGCAATGTAAGGTTTAGAATTGAATTGAGCACAAAAAATATGTTAGTAATGCAATGTTATTTATAGGAGAAACCTTAATATACTGTACCAATGGAAATACAGTGAAACCAAAAGAAAGAGACTTGTGATTAGACAATGTGAAAACATGTTAGAAGAAAGTTGGAGTGAGCATCAGATTCATCATTTCTCTTTTACACCTCTTTATGATACAAGACTGTTCCTTTTGTATAGCCAACAATTTGTGCTTGATTTCTGGTATACTACATTGATCATATTCTATTGTAATGATTTATATTTGTTGATAATTTCAAATATAAATAGATACATAAAATAAATTAAGATGAAGACTCTCGTACAGTTATTTTCATGTGAAATTAATATTTGAAAACTGTTAAACGATTTGACAAGTTATACTTGTTTGAAAAACCTACATTAATTATTTTCAATTTTTAGTATTTTTTAACAGAAATATTTGAAAAACAATAAAAATTAGCCCAAATCAGCCGAAAGTTACTTTATTTTACATTCATTAATTATCTTTGAAATAAATGCATAATATTAGATGTAATAGGAATATAATTTTAAATATTATATGCATAAATTTATAGATGTTAAATTAAATAAAATAATTTTAGATTATTGTCTTTCTAGTATTACTCAAATTTTTTATAACTGTTTTGTTTCCAATATGTCATAAAAGAAATTCTCTGGAAATATTTTATTTGAATCCATTATTGAACTTGAAGTAATGACATGTTAATTGAAAAGGAAAAAATGTTGCCACAAAGCTCATCAAATTAATACTAATAATTTATATTTTGAGCAATTTGTAACCATTAACTTTTTCCTTTGTTGGTGTTTTTTGTTTCTAAAAAAAAAAAATCAAATACAGTCATGTGATAACGTGGTAAGTTCTGGTTTGGCAATTGATGAAAATTGGTAGCATCTATCTTTTTTTGACATAAATCGAACCAATTGGTAACTAACTTCAACCGTTCATGTTCAAGTGATTGACATTCTTTAAATTTAGGTTAAAAGAAAACATTAATCAGTTGACATTCTTCAAATTTGTCATTTAAATAAATGTTTCTTAAAATAATCATATTTTAGTTGTCAAATTGCAAATAAAAATTCTTATTTGTATTTATTTTTTCTTCTTCTAATATTCAACACTAAATTAACTCCATTTTTTTAAATTAAATCGAAAATGTGGATACAAATTATTTTGTACTTGTAGTCACTGTGCTTGATGCGGCTCCTTGATGCTATAATATTTTTATACTAACTAAGAATCTTAATCATGGTTGCCAATTAATAAGATTCAAGTATTTGTTCCAAAAGCTGGATTCATACACTTTAATTTATTACCTCAGTTTGTCACACTTGTGTATCAGTGTAGCTCCTTTCCCTTCAATTACTTCCTTTTCAAGATGCTAACATATGCTAGAGATTTCTTGACAAATGCTACACAAAAAATAGCCATAAATATACCTTCAATTTAAAAAAAGATAGTACTATGATGAAGACATAGATTTATATATATAGTTTGCATTTTGCAAGTTATAGTTTTGGTCTCTTTTGCCGTACCTAAAATTTAGCTATAGGACTTAAAAATAAAGGAGTGGATCTCACTTTACACTTTAATATTATTTTTTGACAAATTCAACAGAAAAAATTTTTTGGCACCAGAGAACCCCTTTAGGTTTTATTCAATTAATCAAAGCTTTTTTTTTTTCTCTTTGTCCAAATCATGATTTGATAAGTAAAATCACATTAAAATGTAGATTAACATAATTTTTTTTTTAAGGTTTTACCTTTAAAATTTAAAAATACTAGTAATTAAATAATAAAACTAAATTTACTCTAAAATATTACAAAAGGGTATATATATAGAGTCATGGTAATGCAAAGTAGTCTTTAATTTGTGTTCGTCAAAAATGGTCTCACTATATAAATTATTAGTATTTATTCCTTATTCTAGTATACAAAGTAAAAAACAAAAGTAATGTTCAGACGAGATCATAGATGATTGTAATTTGTTCCATTTTTTGACATTTTTGTGAAGCCTTTCGTTAATCTTCTATGAAGAGATTGCGGCTTCCATTAACCTTTTCCATACATGACATATATTCTAGACAATTATATAATAAACACATAATAAAAAGTCAATGGTAAGTGGTGAAGCTTGAAAATTTTCATTTTGGGAGATTGAAGAATTTGTACCATGGCCAAGATTTCGTTCATTAAAGTTGCCATGAAATTTTGCATGTGTCCATCATTCTACAAATTCCTTTTTTTATATTAAATTTCGGAGTATAAGACTTTTGAGACGTGGACTCTTTTTCTAAGATAGAGAGACTCGAATCCACAATTTTTAAGTGAGTATAAAGAGATTATCCATTTGAGTTATAATTTGTTGACTTTAAGATGTGGATTTTGATGATATCATAATTGATCATAGCTATAATTATTTCTAGAAATCAATTGATTTATGTACCATACATTTACATGCAAATGGAATCAGAATAAAAGGATATGCTAATGTTTGGTTTGGGTATTGGCTAACAAGTAACAACAATGCGCGTTCAATTGAAGGTGACAAAGAAAAAATTGTGGAACAGGATCATCAAAAGTTAGGACAATATAATGATAAAGAAACAAATGAAACATTCACAACTATGAAAGTTATATATTAAAATCAATCACCAAAATTAATTAGTAATATAAAATATATATTAAAAATAAATTAAATTATACATATATTTATATAACAAATTACTCCCATTAAATTTTAACTATTATTGTTATTGTTTTCGGTTCCGCGAAAAAATCAACTAAGAATAAAGCCAACTCTAACCAACTAATTTAAAAACAGGTCTATTACAAAACAAAACAAAAATAACCCCTCACTATATTAATATTTTGAATTTTAAAATAAAAAATTAAAAAAAAGACTTAATTGTTTTAACTTTAATTGGCTCCCTAAACTTTTTCTAATTTTGTTTCTTTTATCCTCACCATGCTTTCTTCAGTTTGCTTTGAATTAATAACACTTTTATATCCTTGTCAAATAATAGACTTATTAGAACCTTCACTCTTTAATGTCAAGATAAAAATTAAGAATCCGAAATAATCATATCTTGCCTTAGACTGAGATAAAAATCTCATATATATGTGAGCCCTGCTGTAGTTTTTCATTAGCAAAAATCTTAGCAATTCAATTTTCATAATTTTCATGCTTATATAGGGTCACAACTAGTGTGAAGACTCAAGGTGGTGTGACAGAAGAATTTCCTATTGGTATAGGATTGCACCAGGGATCATCCTTAAGTCCATATCTTTTCACATTAGTCTTGCAAGTACTCACAGAGCACATCCAAGAGCCTGTGCCATGGTGCATGCTTTTTGCCGATGATATCGTCCTTATGGGAGAGTCAAG
>NC_029773.3:4220685-4221454 GCF_000817695.3 Arachis duranensis | reverse complement strand
TCATAAGCCGTAGCAAGACGGAATATATGAAATGTAAGTTCAGTCTGAGAAGGGAAAATCCCAATATAGAGGTGAAGATTGGAGAAAACATCTTACGAAAAGTTAAAAGTTTTAAGTATCTTGGGTGCATCATACAGGATAATGGAGAGATTGAACAGGATGTAAATCATAGGATCCAAGCAGGTTGGTCAAAATGGCGGAGTGCATCTGGTTTTATATGCGACAAAAAAGTGCCTTTAAAACTTAAAGGTAAATTCTATCGCACCGCTATAAGACCGGCTATGTGTATGGTACGGAGTTGGGCGGCTAAAGGGGAGCACGAACATAAGCTGAGTGTGGCAGAGATGAAGATGTTGAGATGGATGAGTGGTCATACGCGATTGGATAAAATAAGGAATGAAGATATAAGAGAGAGAGTTGGAGTAGCATCCATTGTGGAAAAGATGGTTGAATCGCGTCTCAGGTGGTTTGGACATGTGAGAAGAAGACCGATAGAACATCCAATCAGGAGGGTAGATGAGATGAAAGATGGACAAAGGGCGAAAGACAGAGGAAGACCTAAGAAGACCATCTATGCGGTGGTCAAACGAGATTTACATGTAAACGGTTTCTTTGTAGACATGATAAATGACAGAGTACAATGACGTCGTTTGATTCATGTAACCGACTCACTTAGTGGGACAAAGCTTTGTTGTTGTTGTTGTATATATACACATAAGTATTCGGATTCATCAAAATAACCATGGCATTAGCCATATAGTCGAGAGCA
>NC_029773.3:4212665-4220600 GCF_000817695.3 Arachis duranensis | reverse complement strand
TATATCAACTTTTTCTATTTTCATTTTACTATCCATTAGAAATTTTTAAATAAACTTGAATTATGATACAAAACATTAGTAAAACGAAAAATAAAATTGTTTATAAGATGATAAGTTTCAAATAAATACATTAAAAATAATTATTCTATCATTATTCGATAAAATAAAATAGTTTATATATAAGAGACTTAAAAAATTAAAATACTTAAATATGAAGGGAACTAGTCTTCAACTTGTCAATTACAATCCCTATTATCACAGCACTTTCATGGAACACATTTTACATATATTTGAAAAATTCTTATTATTTGATGTTTCCATGAAAGAGAGCTAAAAGGGAAGCAAATGCTTCTCTCCCTTTCTTTTTATCTGTCATTGTTATTTTTTGGTACATGCTTGAATCAATAAGTCAGGATTCAATGTCACAATGACAAATAGTGAAGAATGAAAAGAGTATGATTTTTTTATTTTTTCACATAAGAATCTTACATTCAAGGCCATTGTGTGAACTCAAACACTTTCATTAAGATCTCAAAACCAGTAGGAAGTTGAGATATAAAGAGAAGAACATTTAATGTATTGAATGTAATGTGAAGACTTCTGGCCAATTCACTCCCTTTCTGCATTGATGGAACTAGTGCTGCTGATAGTGCCCATAATACTGTGATAGCTGGTGGCCAAAAGAATGCAGCATAATCATTTTTCACACCAAAATAATAATATCGTAGAATGTTATACTTCTTTAAAAGATTTGTTTTCACATACTTGCTAAGTGTTTATACTTTATAGTAAATCTTTACTTTGTAAGCATGATTCATTTCAACACCAGCATTTTGATCTTTGAGATTGGACCCCTTCAGTTAATTTGGTCCCCCCATTACGAATCTGCTAATGTATCAAGCCACATGATATGCCATATGGTCAAAACACGTGACATGTTAGCAGTCAGCAGACTTGTAATGGCGGAACTAAAAAGGTCGATGCAGTGCAGCTACACCAACCAAAATGCTGCTATCGAAGAGTCTAAGGACTTAAATGAATCATTTTTATAAGATCAAAGTGAAGTACATAGTTAATCAATATGTTTAGAGAACTGAAAAAGTGACACACATAAAAAAATTGAATTTTCTTGTGATCTTCATCCTCTTAATTTTTCCATAATCAAATGTAAATTTAAGACTTTACCTGTTCCTGCAAACAGATGTGGACCTGGAAATAGCTTTCCCGTCCTAATCCATGTGTTTAACCCTCCACCAACAGCCTCAAGCACCCCAAATCCTAAGAGTATGGATCCTGCATTGTAGTGCCTATCCCTATAGGAGCCTTTAAGCAGCTCTTTCCTTTCCTGAATTTGAAAATCAAGCCAATAAGTTAGGTGATGACCATATGCCAAAATCAAGTATTCAGTAACGTAGGAGTAAATCAAGGTTTACATTTGTTATAGTTTCAACCCAACATGATGTAACTAATGAAACAATGCAAGATCTTAAACCTTGCACAAAGATCAACAAGTGTTCATGTTTTCGGCTAATGATAGATAAGACAAGGTACACCCCAAAATTTGGAAAAATATGTTAGTACATCAAATGAACCCGTTTAAGTCCCTAAAATTGTAAGCATAGATAATATTGTCCCTAACTTCAGGAATTTGCTGTTAAACCTTAGATTATGTTGTTGTAAGTTAAATTAGTGTATATCTCCTTGCAACACCAGCATCAACAACTAAATCTTTTCCTACAAGATGGGTTTGGTTACGTGGATTAAATAACACTATAGTGCCATGACATAGACCATAAATTGTTCCAAAATCCTCGTCAAATTGACTCTTTGCATTTTCAGTAAAAACAATCATAGTAGCATACCAAAATGAAATTCAGAATACAACAGAATAATAGCATAAAAAAAAATTGTGCAAAGTTATCACCTCAGTGAGTTGCTGGATTTTGAGTTCAACAGATGATGATGGTGCTTCTGCTCCTTCCACTGGTTTCCCTTCTGGTGTAACAGGTGTAGGCTTCACTTGTTTCTTGAGCTCATTGATCTCTTCCTGAATAGTCCTCACGCGCCGCCACTGCCACCCCAAATACCCTGTCCACAATGTAAAGAAGAACAAAGAAATCATCACAATAGGATGTATCAGAGCAAATGTTCTTCCTTCCAATATCCCAAATTCTCCATCAACAGCAAGTGCAGCATCCTTGTCAAAATAGAAACACCCCATCAGAAAACAAAGATCAACAACTATAGTGACAAACCTAGACTGGATCATTATGCATACAGAAACAAGAATTGAAGGGCAGACCCTTATTCCTTGCCTTTTGTTCCAACAAGAATGGGAATGTGAGTGCTGTGAGTGTAAGTGGAACAGTTTTGAGAGCATTGCTGATGCTATGTTGTTCTAGAAATTGTGTTGGCTTTGGAGGATCTTTTGGGGTGTTCAATCTTGCTGAGATTGATGAGGGAAGTTGGTGAACTTTTGGGGTTGAAAATAATTGGTGTGGATTTTTGGGAAGAACTGAAAATTTCAAGAGGCTAAGTGTGGAAGCCATACTCAGCATCCCTAGTTTCAGGTTTGAGAGGACTTTGATCAAACAGGTGGAGGGGACACAGGAGAAACAAAAACAAGATGAGAATCTCAGAGGAAATGGGAAACTCCAAATAGTACAGAAGATAAGAGAAACTTGAGTTTAGATTGAGATTTAGATTAGATGTTGAATATTGCAACAATTTGTTGACTAAGATTGGTAATTCATATGTCATGGTCCCACACAACAACACACTTGGCAATGCCATGTATCACAAATTCAAAAGACAAAAGGCACATGTTTCATGTAGTTGGAACTAGGAGCAACTAGAACTAGAAACTATAAACGGTCAATTTCAATATTTTATAATATAATATGACTATTATTATATTATGTATTTTATTATATTATATAAAAATTTCTATTTTTTTTTATAATATCACTCCAAATATAACTTTTTTTTGTGTATATATTTTCATAAATTTAAAGAAAAATAAGTGACATTATTAAAATAAGAATATTATATATCAATATTCATTGCGTATTATATACTATAAGTCTATAACTATCATTATTATTATTTTTTACTAACTATTTTATTCTGCTTTTATATTTTTAAATTATTTTCTGCGACTATAAAGTAATTAAATTGTAGGGACTCAATTGAAAAAAAATATAGAGACCTAATAAAAAATTTAGTAAAACTATAGGGATCGACAAAATAATTAAATCATTAATAAATAGTGATGAAATGTGTTGTATTAAATATTAGAAAATACTAAAGATAAATACTTTCAGTAAAAAATTAAAGAGTCGTTGATTAGTGTTAGTCTAAATACAAAATAAATATAAAAAAATTATTTCTTACCTAATATTTTTATTAAACATAAATGTTACATATATATACTTTCTATTAATATATTTTGAATAGTTTTTAAATTAGTTACTTAAATTTCATACGTTAATTAGGTTAATATTTTAAATTTTAATTAAATTAAAGTGATCTCTAAAATTATCTAGCTTGTCCCATATTAGTTCCTTTTTTCTTTTGTTTTTGTGTTTTTTTTTTTCAAATAATAGCCAATAGAATTCGGAATACCGGAGACTTCTCATTTGTTGAAAAATATTATACTTAACAAAAATAACGGTGACAAATATCAACATATTAATTAATTGATTTACAAGGCGCTATATTTAAATTGAGATTATGTCTTCTAGTATCATATTCTTATTCATGTTCTATCCATAGAATATAAATTAGATATTTGTAGTTAAAAAACATGTAAGTAATTTAATATTTAGATATTTTATATAAAAATATTTTTCTATCAATTATGTTTGATTATGATAATATAAAAATATTTATTAATTATATTAAAATATCTTTTTTTTAAATAAAAAGTTTAGAAAGTACGGATTGTATATTCTAAAAATAATTGTAATGTGTAATTGATCTATTTTTTTATTTTCATTTCTTAGTGTTATAGAATTTTTTTGTCCCTTTTTTCCAATTTTTTATAAATTTAATTTTAATTGTGTATCTGATTATTCGAACCGATTCAATCCAGATTTAATCGTTTGGTTCGATACAGGTATAATTACAAAAAGTGCATCAATCCAATTTAAACGGATCAATTTTAATCAATTCGACTTTTATTTGCATTCAAAATTCGACCCAATCTAACTCGATTATACTCCTCTAGTTAAGCCAATAATTTTTCTTATTATTTGCAAAGATTGACATTTGTTATTTTTTTTTATCAAATATGTTTCATTATTTTTCTTCAAATAAAAAAATCTTTAAAATAGATAAAAAGGAGGAGGGATGAAGGGTGGGGTAGCTTTGCATAAACAAATATTTGTAAATTACTAATTTTCTCACTCATTCCAAACACCAATCAACATGCATGTTACTTAGCTTATGATGTTTTCTCCAACTTAATGACCTTCTGTAAATACATATTTTAATAACTTTTTGACTAATACATAGCCAACACTTATAGAAAGGAATAAAATATAACAATTTATATTTTCTAGGTATATGTTTTATATTAACCTATATTTTTAAATTTTGAGTAACTTAGAGTCCTAGTGTCGTTGCTAGATTAGTGTGTGTGAATATGTTTTCTATTCTCTAATTTTTATCCCTCTTAGATTATTACTGATCTTAGTATTAGAGTCTCATATATAGAAACCCAACTGTTTAGATCCATTTATTGAAAATCCACCGTCATCTTCCTTCGCACTAATCCAGCTTAAAATCCAGTACTTCCCCTTAATATTTAGTATATTGACTAACTGCTGTTAACAAGATAAAATGATTTACTTTTAAAAATTTCTAATTAAGTATTATTCTCTTTTGTTCCTGTTTCTAAGTTTAAGCTCTAGAATAAGTTCATACAATTACTTTCGCCCCCTAGGGCTTGAACATGAGAGGTGAAGTGACTTTGCCACTACCACCAAAATTAAAAGCGATAATGTTTAATAAAATTAAAGATAATAACATAGTATATGACTCAATGATGCACTGACATGGATATAGAACACGATACGATATAAGACATGCGAAATACGAATTTAAAATTTTTATAAGATACGAAAATACGACATATATATATAAAAATAAAGTATTTTTTAGATAAAGTATAATAAAATTTTAGTATTTTATTGATATTAATATAAATTAATTTTTTAATATTTTTAACATTTTTTAATTATATAAAATATTTAAAATATTTTTATTTTAATAATTAATAATATATACTATTTTTAAACTCATTTTAAGAATATATGTTAAAAATAAGGTTAGATACGCTGACATGTGATAGTATTTAAGTGTATCTAAATTTAATGGTGTGAGATTTCATCCAATGGCTCACTTTTCTTTGCTGGTTACATGCTGGCCAGAATTTAATAAAGTTACTGCCCTAGACTTTTCCTTAAAATATGTCTAACACGCAGGCACCATAAATTCGAAAAGTCTTAGTGCTTTATAGATATGACCCAAACATTCATCTTAAGGATAAGTATGATTTTGGTCCCTAACGTTGAGGGTTATAATCAAAATTGTCCTTATTGTTATTTTGGATTTAAAATCATCCTTAATGTTATATTTCATTTTAAAATCGTCCTTTCTAATAAATTTTTTTATTTTATTCCTAAATTATCCCTACTTTAATAAAAAAAATTATAAAATTTAAAAAGAATAACCCCTTTTTCCCTAAACCGCTGGCACCCCACTTTCGAGTCCCACCTCCTGAATGCTCCCACTAGATCGGTGAATGGCTTCGATGCGGCAGCGGCGGGAGTGAATCGAGCTCTTCTACTGGTGGTGGTGGTGATGGAGGAGAGGGAGGAGGAGAAGTGGAAGAAGCCGGAGAAAAAGAGGAAGAAAATGAAGAGGAGCATGCATGTTTCTGCCGCCATGGAGAGAGAGGGATCCGAGGGTGGAGTGCGTCGCCGGTTTAGGGTACGCTCCGTCGCCGCCGCTGGTGATGGGTGGCCGAGGAGAGAGAGGGATCCGAGGGTGGAGTGCGTCGCCGATCCTCGCACGCTCCGTCGCCGCCGCTAGTGATGGGTGACCAAGCGCCGATGGTTCTGCATTTGCTTCTTCTGCTTTTTCTTCTGCTTCGGCTTCTGCATCTTCTTCTTCTGCATCTGTTTCTGCTTGAATTTCTGTTTTTGATTCTATGATTGTCTCTGCTTTTGTTTCTGTGACTATTTTTGTTTCTGATTTTGATTTGGTTGTTAAATTTATTGAATTTGAGTTGATTTGTTAAATTTCTGACTTCTAAATTTGTTGAATTTGTGTTGATTTTATTGATGTTTTTTTTTTTTGTGATAGAAGTTAAAGTAGTGGTAGTGGTGATGGAGATAAAAGTGTTAATGGTGGTGGTAGAGGTTAAGGTATTGATGGTGGTGGAGGTAAAGATACTGATGATAGTGGAGGGAATTTTTGTCCAGAAAAAATTAAAAGGACGATTTTAATACAAAAAACACGTTAATAATAATTTTAAATCCAAAATTACATTGAAGACGGTTTCAATTCTAACCCTCAACATTAGGACCAAAACAATACTTATCCCTTCGTCTTATTACAAATTAAACGCCAGACAAACCAAATTCATCATCTGTTATTATTGTACGTTAGAATATGCCAAATAAAAGATATACAAAAATTGCATTAGGTAGTTTGTGTTATCAAACACATAAATAGGACAAAATCATAGGTATTAAGCAGTCCGAAAAATTAAACATATAATTAAGGCAGGATACATACCTTGCCATTATGTTGAAGTCTTGATCATTGATAATTCTAATCCCATAAACAATTACAAGCAAACAATACTTCTGGTCAGAATGCTTATGTAGAATAAATTTGGGAATCCTTTTCTTGTTCTTTTAACCATTTTTCTTTAAAAAGAAAAAATAAAAATATTTCCTCCATTTGGATTTTGACCATACCTTTCTTCGTTCTTCTATATATTCAGGACTAGAGTATTTTACTATTTTCTCAGTTGAAAGATTCTTATGCTTGACTTAAGGTGATATAGAAAAGTATATATTAGCTTACACAAGTAGCAAAGAGTAGCTAACTAGTTATTAGAAAGAAAACCACCAAAGCATATGCTTACAAATTGGAGGATAATATATTTAATAACGAGATTTTTTTGTGTGAAAAAAAAGGCGAATAAAGAGTGAAAATTATAACTAAATCTTTTAAAAATATATATTATATATAATGTCTTTATTTTTTATTTTATAAAAACAATGTTCACTCTTCATTCAAAACCACTATTCGTTAATAGTATTATCCTTTAATAATTAGTTCGGTCAATATAAATAATTGTCCAAAAGTTGGAACAACCGGAAAATATATAGTCATTAGAAAGAATGAAACACATACAACACTAGAGTCAAATATAATTTTTGCCCCAATATATATCCTTGGCTCTTCGCTTATTTAATGGACCAACAAATTAATGAGTCAAACCATATGAAAATGATTCTCCTCCAAATATATATAAATTAAAGTAAACAAAAACTAAAAAAGAAAAATACTTTTTAGTTTTACACTTAAGATAAAACATTTTGACACTTGAATGATTTTAATTTGATAAAATAATCTTTAAATTGGAAAAAAAAAGACAAGTGTAGTTTCTTAGATATTAGAAAGTTTGACAAATATTATCAAAGTTTACTCTATATTTTAGGAGATTATGAATTTCTTTTTTATTTTGAACTTTTTTTAATCAAAATTACAAATTTTTAAGTACCAAATGATAATTTATCTTTAATAATAATAATAATAATAATAATAATAATAATAGAAGTGGAGCTACATATATACTAAATCTAGCATAATTTGGATCCTCTAAAATAAAAATTTAAAAAATTGTAAATTAAAAAA
>NC_029773.3:4146853-4212485 GCF_000817695.3 Arachis duranensis | reverse complement strand
AAATACTGTTATTATATATATATATATTAATTTTAAAAATTCTAAATCCTAACCCTACGATAGAAAAATAAAGGACTAAAATTTAGGATTCTCAAAATTAATATATATAATAGAAGTATTTTAGTCATTTTCTATAATAGAGTATTATAGTCATTTTTATAAAAAAATATTAATTTAGATCGGTTTAAGATTTGGTTTATCGATTTTTCGATCAAATCTATTTGTTTAGTATAATTTTGACAAAAATAACATAATTTGATCGATTATATAAGTTAGATTTTAATCATTAAAAAATATCTTTAAAAAAAGACATATTAAATATCTTTATGGGAATACACTCTCTATATAATTAGGATCGGAACATACTTTATATTGTTAAATATTCATCAACTATTTGATTAGCTTATATTATTGGCCAGCAACATTTGATTAGCTTAATGTCGTAAACTTTGTCAAAAGCAGAAAAACAAATAAATAGAGAATATAGAACAAACAAAAAGTAGGTTGAAAATACAATATAGTCATGAACCGACTCATACGTTGGAATCTGATTTCATCACAAAAACAAATTATAAAAGATGAATTGAATGATCTAATTGAGGTTGAGGATAATCTGAAACGTCATTAATATAAAGATGAAATAAAAAGGGACCAATTAATTGAAAAGTTAGATGATGCATGAGAGCACATGCAAATGCGAAGCATTTAATTTGAGAAATTTTCAAATAAATAATTAAGCAGTGTCCAAAGAGTGATTTATCCCCATATAGTTCGAACTTTCGAATTAAATAATTTTCAAATGGAATTATAATCTCCATTTGGAATATACATATATAAAGTCCATGCATAACTTTACATCATGCATGCCAGTTAATGAGTTAATTATTAGCTAGTTGAGTTGCATCATTGTATATATAGACATATAGTAGACACTAAATACTGTTTTGAAGTATTTTATTTTAAAATTGCATTTCATACTAATTAATTTTTATTAATTAGTGATTATTTAAATTTTATTTTTTAAAAGAATGTAAAATTAATAATTATTAATTACAGTTGTTTAAAGTTGACGAATTAAGAGTTAGTTACCTATATTTTTTCTTTAAAAAATCACCAAATTGAAAACATTGAATTTTATACAAAAATAAAATATTCATTGCAATGGTAAGGTATATATGTATTTTGGAAAAAACTCAAAGAAAAACCAAAAAGTACATCAAATAAGAGAACATTATTGAAAAATTATAAATTAAACAAGACATGACAGAATAATTTTCCAAACCTAAATGGATTTAGAAATGATTATTCATATATAGAAATGATTATTCAGATAATGAGATTATAGAATATTTTTTTTATTCTGGTCTTAATCTTTGCTCATCTACTACTCTATTAATTGATTGTTGATTACAAAACAATTTTATAGCAAAATCGTAACATTATTAAAGACTTCCTCGTAAGAAAATATTCCAAACTGCATATATTGCTTTTAACACGTTGTATAGAAATGAATTCTTCATGTGTGGAAGGTTTTCAAAGAGGTGACGATGAAATATATGAAAATATTAACATAAGGAAAGTTTACAAAGTCCGTTCAATATAATAGGGAGAATAGATTAATAAGGAAATTATTTCTTAATTAGAGAAATAATTGATAACATTGAATCACGATTTGTTTTGACGTTGAATACTAATGTTTTTTAATTTGTTTTTTCAATTAAGTTTACCGTGGACAAAGCAAGGTAATTATTTATTATTATGATCCAATAATTTAATATATATTAGTATTCAGATTTTGAAATATATCCATAAGGAGTTTCTTTCTTCTAATTTATAAGATTACCATCATACTTCATGTTACTTAAATATTAACAACTTTCATGCACTGTAAATATGTTCTTATTTCTTTCCTTTCTCTGTTAATTCAACTCCAATATATTTAGTTGTTCAAAAATACTTCATATACTAAATCATCTATTATATATTTGTATATATTTAATTTATTAATTATGTTAAATGTATATTAAAATTAATTACTAATATAAAATATATATTAAAATATAAAATACACGTTAATAATAAATTAAATTTTACAAATATTTATATACAAATACATAATATCTGATTTTAGTAATTAATTTTAATATACAAATAATAATTTTATTAATTTATACATATTTATTTGAATTTTTTTAATTACATAATAAATTATCAAAATAATTAAATCTATTATAATTGAATAATTAAATATGCAATAGACGAACCATTAAATTTATTTATAATAATAAAATAATTTTTATAAAATATTATATATATTTTTATGTGCAGTAACTTTATTGGTAACTAATTATTAATTTTTTATTAATCACATAATAAATGAATATCCCTTAATTTGGCATAGCCAAGCTAAGGAAAGAGTACCTAAAATTTCTTCTTCAAGTTCCCCACTCCCACGTAATTTCTCTTGAATAGAAGGAAACTAAACTAAGCACATTACGTGACTTAATTACTATATAATACACCACTTAACCTTACCCCTATTAATTATATCATCCCAAAATTCCTCAAATGGAAAATTGTATTCAAAGAGGATTATTAGTGTTCACACATACCTTAAACACAAAACATCTTCCATCATCTTTCTCTTCCTCCTCCAAATTCCAAGCCTCATATCAAACATGTCTCTGAAACTAAACACGCAAAATTAACCAACATTAACACTAATTAGTGTTATCATTATTCCGTTATTACTGTTATCAATATCATTGCCATGACTATTGTAATGATAATCCTCATTCTAATAATCCTGCTATTCCTGATTCGGGTTATGCTATTCAAAACAGGATTAATCCACAGCACAAAGAAATTGCAACAAACGTTACAAGAAATTTTCTACGTTCATCAGTACCTTAAAGTTCCCGAACTCAACGAGAGCATGCAACCGAACCCACTTTACAGAAAAGTCTTTCTCTATTTGCATTCTCTTCCTTCAATTGAAGATTCTGATTTCACGAACCTCGTTACCGGAACCAACCAAAACGATATCGTTTTATGCCTCGACGCAAATCAACTCATAGAGGATCATTTTCTTGGTGCAACTCTCTACTGGTTCAACCAGAAAACCGAACCGAACCGGAATAATGAGAACCGGACCGGTTCGTTTTTGCTCAAGATCAGAAAAAACGATAAGAGGAGAATTCTCGGGGCTTATCTCCGCCACATCCACGACGTCGCCGGCGACATGGAGAGCAACGGGAAACGCGAATTGAGGCTTTTCGTGAACGCCGGAGACGGCGAGGGAGGAGTTAGGTGGAGATCGGTACCGTTCACGCATCCTTCGACGTTCGAAACGATCGCGATGGGGGAAGATCTGAGGAGCAAGGTGAAATCAGATCTGGAATTGTTCCTCCGAGGGAAAAAGTATTACCGGAAGCTCGGCCGAGCTTGGAGGCGGAGCTTCTTGCTGTACGGTCCCTCCGGCACCGGAAAATCGAGCTTCGTCGCTGCTATGGCGAATTTCCTTGGATACGACGTTTACGACGTCGATCTCGAGAATGTTCGCGGTGGCGATTCAGATCTGAAGCTCCTCCTCCTGGAGACGACGCCGAAATCGATCGTCGTCGTGGAAGATCTCGACAAGTTTGTTGTCGCCGCGACGACGGAATCATCGTTGCCGGCGGCGAGCGCCACGGGGATACAGATGCTGAATATAATGGACGGGATTCTTAGCGCGTGTTGTGGAGAAGAGCGCGTGATGGTGTTCACGATGAACAGTAAGGATGGGGTCGACCCGGATCTGCTTCGTCCGGGTCGGGTCGACGTTCACATTCATTTTCCCACGTGCGATTTCACATCGTTCAAGGAACTCGCGAGTAGCCACTTGGGTGTGAAGGAGCACAAACTGTTCCCGCGGGTGGAGGAGATTTTGGCGCGTGGGGTGAGTCTTATGATGACTGTGATGACGTTGACGGCGGAGATGGGTGCAATGCTGTTAAGGATTTTCGAAAATTGTATGGTTTGTTCAAATTAAGAAATGGGAAAAGATCTCGACCGTCAAATAATACATTGGTCCATGATTAGATGATAGATCATACATCATACATGTACAAATATTTTTTTTGCCGTAAGCATAGGTAAAATATACCTAGTTGCATTGGCATGGTCATTGGTGAAAATTTTATGTATGGATTAAGTTATATAAAGTTTTCATGTAAGTTTAGGTCATAGGGAATTATTTGTTTCATACATACATGCATACACAATTATTTGATTGGAAAGTGAATTGTTCATAGAATCATGGTTAAGTTGGATCTTGTTAGTGGTTTTGGGCATATTGGGATGGCTGTACAGTGGGAAAGAATGTAAATGGATTTGGGATAGGAGAAGAATATGCTATATGCTATGAGGAATTATACAACCATATGAATGGCTTTGCTTTACTTGTATCATTTTAGATGAAAAGTGAATCCATTGAATCCAAGTGCAGTTTAGTTTATAAGAGAATTTACTTTACCTTACAACTTAAGAGTCACAAAATTAAATCTCAATAGTACTTAATACTCGTAGGCTACTTCTTTTGTTAAAAATGAATTATTCAACACAAAGCTATCACATAATTAATGTCATGAGTAGTCTTATTATTGTGGGGACTTTGTCAATAATGGGATTTTTTATTTCATAATAGAAGAAGGTGAAATTTATTTGATTATTAGAAGAAATTGTGTTTTACAGGAATCAGACGGCGTGTTTTTGAAAATGCATAATACATAAAGGACGTATTGTTTTGATAATACATGAAACGCTTATTGTTTGCATAGTTGAGACGTATCGAATCCCTGCAAACCGATAAATTTATTGTGTTCCGTGCATATGAAGCCGAGGTATGAGGATCTCTTTTGGTGTTGATCAAGTTCGGGTAGAAGAGCTATACGTCGGCTAAGCTAGAATACCGCAGTGGAAGTACCTTCAAAAAGTACTCCGACGCTCAAGTAAGAATAGGAATTAAGAGAAGTGAATATAATAAATCAGAGTGAGTTATGTGACCTGACTTGCTTCGAGGTTGCTCATTTGTTTATATAGGCATTTTAGGTTGTTCGGTTGGAGCGTATTTCGAGATTTTCCGCTCTTGCCGAGGTTATCTATGATGTTAACGTTGGAATTAGTCAGTTGTGTTTCCGAGCTTTCACAACTTATCCGGATTTTGTGGGTTGTTATCTATTTGACTTTGTTTAGAGCCGAAGTATACGGTATGCTACGTGGCAGTCGAGGTATACGTCACGTATCATAGCCCCCAAGCTTGTCTTGTGCATGTAAGAAAACAAAGGCGAGTTTTTAATATGTCCGTGTACCTCGGCTTGTGAATATGTTGTCGGAGATGTTTCTTCCTCGAGCTAGCACTGGTTTTCAGGAGAGAGAAAATTATGCATTTAATGGGCGCTTCGCTTCCCGCACTGGATGAAATGATTGACATGAAAACGTGGCTCAGTCGAGATATAATTCCTTCTGGTGCCGAGGTATAACTCTTTCTTCCGTGTGTATAGAGTTTTCTGTCCTCAGAGTACAGACGCCGAGCTATACTTCAGCCGTCGAGGAACATCGGAGGAGGTTGGGACTTATCCTGCTACGTTTACTTGGTTCTGTTTATATAAGATTTGTATATGACTTGATTGTGATATGTTCTCCTCATTCCGAGATATGAGGTATGGATACGGTCCAAGAATCTGGCAGAGAATTATTTGGTGACTTTTTTGAAAAGGTCTTTTTAGGGTTATCAACAAGTAACCGTTCTCTTTTTCAATTTGCTGCACGTGGCCAAGTTATAGCACATACGGCCGACTTATACGGATGGATCACGAACTGCTTTGTTTTGAATTTGTAAGTGGCCGAGCTATAGCTTACGTGGCCGACTTATAATGATAGATCAGACCTAATCTCTGAATTATAGCTTGTATTCGCCGAGTTATAGTGACCAGATCATAGCCCCCTAGCTTGACCTGATTATTTTTAAGAGAAGCAGGTTGAGCTTTTGAGGTATAACTCGGTAGGATATAGAAAAGATGCGGTTGTGTTATAATTCAGAGATATGAGGATTAGCCCCCAAGATCAATCTGATAATCTTGAAAATAAAATTAGACAAGTTTGTCATGAGAAAATGGGTTGCTTATTTCAATATATTTTTTAACAAGCTTATAGATGATTGTTTGTTGGACTAATGCCGACCTATAAGTGATTGTTTGTTGGAATGGCACCGACTTATAGGTGTCGGTTTGCTTTGATTGATTCAAACTTATAATTATCAGTTTGTTTGGAGTGATTCTGACTTATAGGTGTCAGTTTGTTTAGATTAATTCCAACTTATAGGTGTTGGCTTGTTGTATTGATTCCGACTTATGGTTGCCGATTTGTTAGATTGGTTCCGACTTATAACTGTCGGTTTGTTTTTGTATGCCGACTTTAATATTAGTTTGCTATAATATGTGTAGAGCGTAAACAATAGCTGAACTAAAGGCATAGATAAAAATAAAGAATGATGAAGTTAAAAATAATATACTCTTTATTGAGAATTACCCTCTTAATATAAAATGTATAGGATGAAAGTGCCTCGTTAAAAAGCTCTCCAAGCAAAATTCGGTGTAGGAAAAAGTCGTGTGAGTGGAAAAAAGAGTACATCTTCGAGCCATAGTTCTTTGCCTAGTAGTGCTTGAAGGGTATAAGTCCCATGCCGATCAATTTGTTGATTCACAAAGATTTTCTTGGTCATCTTCTTTTGATTGAGTTGGTTTATTGATCCGTCGAGCTTGTCTAAGCTCTTCTATTTTCATCTGGCCTGTGGCCCTTTCTCTGAACTCCTCAAGTGACTTTGGTTTGGTTATTGCAATTATTTCTCGGAATTTTCCGGGTCGGAGGCCGGTCTTGAGTGCATGTAAGTGGACTGCGGGATCTAAGTCCGGAATCTCCATAGTGGCTTCGGCAAATCGGGTCATGTAGTCTTTTAGACTTTCGTGTTGTCAGAGTAAAGCAGCACCATCAAGATAAGTGGGAAAAGCTCGGCAAAGTATGGGCTCATTCTTAGCGCCGTTAAAAAACATCATGGACTGGAATTTCTTAATATGAGCACGGGGGTCACCAATCCCCTTGTATGGCTCGAGGGATGTGGGTAACACGAAGTTTTTTGGTATTTGAAAATTGGTGATCTCTTCAGAGAAGGGATTGTCTAATGTCAGCTTCTCCTTTGGCGGGGTGATGCTTAGAGGGTCTGTGTTACCCAAGGCCGAGCTTATGGAGTTTTCTTCCTTGTTCTTTCCGGCATTATTATGGGCGGACAGCTCGACTATCCTTCGAACTTCTGCTTGGAGTTCAGCAATCTGTGCTAGAAGTTTGGCTTGTGTGGACTGATGAACTCCATTATCGGCCATGTTAGAAGATCGGGAATCCTGCAAAAGAAAAGAATGCAGAACTGTGTAGAGAAAATAGTGGGGTTATGTTAATTCAAGGCCCCACGGTAAGCGCCAAATGTTCTGTGTGTATGAAGCCGAGGTATGAGGATCTCTTATAGTGTTGACCGAGTTCGGGTGGAAGAGCTACATGTCAACTGAGCTGGAACATCGCAGCGGGAGCACCTACAAAAAGCACTTCGACACTCAAGTAAGAATAGGAGTTAAGAGAAGTGAATATAATAAATCAGAGTGAGTTATGTGACCTGACTTGCTTCGAGGTTGCTCATTTGTTTATATAGGCATCTTAGGTTGTTCGGTTGGAGCGTATTTCGGGATTCTCCGCTCTTGCCGAGATTATTTATGATGATAACGTTGAAGTTAGTCAGTTGTGTTTCTGAACTTTCACAACTTATCCAAATTTTGTGGGTTGTTATCTATTTGACTTTGTTTAGAGCCGAAGTATACGGTATGCTACGTGGCAGCTGAGATATACGTCACGAATCACATTGCATTGTTATTTTCTCTCTCTTTAATTTTACATGTCACCTTCTTCGCTCACAGTTTTACACGTTCAATTTTTCTTTCTTAGTTTCTTTCTACTCTCCAAACTCAAACAATTGCATGCTTTTATTGTTCCATAGCTTCTGCACTAGGCTTCGATATTCATTTGCTAAGTTTTTTTCTAGGGGTGAACATGGGTCAATTTAGTTTGGATTTAAGGTAAAATTAGAATTGAACCAATTAAAATATAATTGGTTCGGTTTGGTTTAAATTTACATTTTTTTGTACATGTACTTGAACCAAACCAAACCGATTAAAAATGAATTGGTTCGATTCGGATAATTGAATACCCGATGATTTTAAAATTCATAAAAAAAACTCCCAAATTTTTATCTTAAAAATTCAACAAGTACAACAAACGTGTAACATCAATAGAAATAATTTAAATATGATAAACACTAAATACATTAAAAACTAAACTCTTTAAAATCCAAACATATTAACAGTGAATAATCTTTTTCTAATTGAAATACAAAAATGCAATAGAAATATTAGAAGCTAAATACAAAAGTCTAGTGAATAATCTTTCAAAGAAGCTAAAATCAAAACACATTAAAATCCAAACATTAGAAACTAAATACAGAAGGGCAATACAAATATTTGTCTAATTTTCACAGTATTAGGGTTACAAGTTGCAAAACTCACTAAAAGTCACACACACACACACACATATTTAATATATGATCGGGTTTACGGGTTGGTTCGGATTCCACATCCTCAGAACCGATATCCGAACCAATCACTAACAAAGCTTATCAGTTTGGTTCGAGTTGGACCCGATTACCTGTTGATTTCAGAACCAATTTAATTAGTTCGAGTTCGAGTTTGGACGCATAATTGGGTACCTGGTACCTGTGCTCACCCCAATTTTTTTCTCTCTAAAAATTAACAAGTAAATTATTTTGATAATAATAATAACAGTGAAGGTGCAGGGACGACGGACAGTGGATTTAGGCAATGCAACAACGGTAAAGGCGTACGAGAGATGCGATGCCAACAGAGGAGACAAATGACACAGGAGTTAGCGAACGTAGAAGACCCGACGACGAGATGCAACTGTATGGCGTCAATGACAACGACTCTGTGAGACTGAGAAGGTTAAACTCTACTGTCGTTTTGGGAGAGTGCGTTGAGAGTGTGAGGGAGTACGTTGGGGAGGGGGGATTAAGGTTCAAAAGGAAAAAAAGGAGATTATGGTTCATACGAGAGGAATTTTGGATTTAAAAGGTTGAATTGGGTAACTAATTAAAAATTTTACTTTAGATTTTTTGGTGGCCACTCCAGCATTCTTTTCGTCGAAAATATGCTCTGGCGAACTTAAAGATATTCTTGTAAAATTTTAAAATTATTTAAGAATTATTTTGTTAATAACAAAAATGAGATATTATTTTACCAATATCAAAATTTTTGGATACTAATTTAGTACCTCGTACAAATAATAACTCTCCTTTTAAAATGATAGAGAAATTAATTTGTCAAATAAAGTTCACTCTCGACTACTAAACTAGTTACTCATCAAAATTGTTTTGAAACTACTTTAAAATGTTACTATTTTTCGCCCTTTAAACTTTAAAGTACATATTTGCAAGTGATTGTAAATGTCTTCATAAAAATAATAATAAATAAATAGCGATTGAAGAGTCAAGTACTTAACTTTGTCACTAACTAGATCAACTCCAAGATAATGGTTTTTAAGTAAACACATACAAGTAGCAAGTAATATACATGATCGTGACCCCTTTTATTTTTAATTTTTACTTTTTCGTTCTTATTTATTTCCATAATATCTTAGGGGCCAATTAATATGTTATGGTTTCGTTCACTCACACTCTTCCCCAGAGCCGCATATTCTTTCTTTATTTTTGAGTGAATAGCATTGCATATTCTTGTCTTGGATAAACATTAGAATCATGGTTCTGAAAACCGAACCGGACCGGTCGGTTCAACCGGAAAAATCGAGAACCGGTCACCTAACCGGTCCGGATAAGGTCAGAAACCGTTTGGCAGAAAACCGGTGAAAAAACTGGTCGAACCGGTAGTTAACCGGTGAACCGAGAGAACTGGCCGGTTTTTTACGGTTTATTGGTTTGAAAATATAATCCTAAACGGCGTCGTTTTGCTCTTAAAAAAATAAAAAAAAAGGAAAAAAAATAAAACCCAACAAATCCCTAACCCTATCAGAGCCCCCACACGTCGTTACCGTCAGCCCCCATTCGCCGCTACCGTCAGCCCCCAGCCGCCGCCACTCTTCTCTTCCTCAACGTCTCTGTGCTCGTCGCGAAGCCACTCACCTCACCTCCTCAACCCTAATTTCCTCTTCTAACTTCCTCCAACAAACTCCACCGTCACTACCACAATTGACGCCGAATCGGAGCTTCTGTCAGCAAAACTGCCACCGTCGCGGATCGAAGCAGCTTCCAGCAGCGTCGTCATCTTGAACTCTGAACTCTGAAGCTTCTGGCATCGCGAACGTCTACTCAGCCCTGTTCTTCTCGCCGTCGCCAACGTGTTTGTTCTTCTCGCCGTCGCCAACGTGCTTGTTCCCCTCGCCGTCGCCAACGTGCTTGTTCTCCTCGCCGTCGTTCCAGTGCCTCCAGAAGCTTCCTTCCTCCAACAACAAGTTCACCTACAACTGCGACAACCACACCTTCAACTTCCTCGTCTATAATGGCTTCATTCGGTTTCTCTATTTTTCTCTCTAGATCTGTTTCCTCTGATTCAATTTTGTGTATATATGTATACATTTTTGTGTAAATTGTGTTGTTTTGAATTTGATTTGTTTTGTTTGAATGGTGCAGTACTGAAATTGATCTGGTTTTGAAACTTTAATTAAAATAAAAAAAAGAAACTGATGATCCTCTTCTAGCTCACTGTCACCACGGTCGTTCCTCCCTCGCCGTGTCTCCAGTAAGCCGCTGCTTCTTTAGTTTCAATTTCTAAGATTCTGGCTTCTGAGTTGATTTTTTGTACTAGATTCTGAATTGGGATTGTGTTCTGAGTTGGGTTGTTCTGAGTTGGGTTATTCCTTAATGTGAGTCTGAATTTAATTTGAATTGTTTCACTTAGTTTTTCTGTTTCTGGATTTGGAGGTTGAGTTGTCTGTAACTCCTGCATTCTGAGTTTTTGTTGTTGAAAAGCATTGAATTTGTTGAATCTAGTTAGGGTTTGGTTAGTTATAAGAAGCTTGTTGCATAATAAGAAATTTCATCAATGTGTTATTCAATTGAATTGTATATTGGCAGCCCAAAAAGGGATAATTGGATTGTATAAAAGAATTGATGTTGAATAATTAGCCTTGCCTTGACAATGTTGCCTACAAGATCTTTAATTTTTTACAGCTTGAATGGAAATTCTGCTTCAGTTAGTTGTTTTAAAGTTATCAATAAATTTAACTCAATCTGAATATTATCAATGAACTTTTTATCTTCAATTTTTATTATATCTTAAATTCTATTAAAATTTTTCCGGTTAAACTACTAAACCAATAAACCAGTCACTTCACCGGTTCATTAATCGATCCGGTTCTCGCCACCTTGATTAGAATATCCAATTCCTAAATAAATACATGGTAACTTCAAAATAAATGTGTGTGATATGAGTATATCACAAATTTATCTATACACGAAATGTCTAGTTGGAACGTGCTGGGAAGTGATTGAATTGACTCGCATTAACTATTCAATTGCTCCTTTGCTTTTAAAATTCAAAATTCTCTTAAATATATCTTAAACTATTCATTTAATAAAAAAGAGTATCACATCAAATTTCTTTATTTTTATTTTATTCAAATACCTTACCATTTTTCATCTTCAAATTTTATTAATTTTCAAATAAATACAAAAATAAAATATTATTTTAGCCTTCAATTTTTAACTCCTAATTTAATTTTTAATATTTTAAATATTCTAATTCTATCCCAAAAAATTTTAAACAAGTTTAATGTAGTTCTATCGTTAAACACTACAATAATATAGACTATTTTTTAAGATTATATGTGTTAAAAAAGAATTAAAATTCGTCAAAAAAAAAATTAAATTTTGACACTGCTAACTGCTAGGATTAGAGAGAAACCGACTAACAACTTTAACGGCATGAGCAATATCCATCCTGGTGCAAATCACAACATATATCAAACTGCTAACTGCAGATGTATATGGAATCTTTTTCATTTCTACTTTCTCTTTCTCATTTGTAGGACATTGCCGCGAACTCAGCTTGAAAATAACTAGCAAGTGGAGTACTAACAGGTTTGGAATTACTCATGCTAAACCTCTCTAAAATATTCTCAATATACTTCTTCTGTGACAGCCACAATTTTTCATTCTTCCTGTCACGAGTGATACTCATGCCAAGAATTTTTTTTTGTAGGACCCAAATCCTTCATAGTAAAGGTTCTGTTCAAATCTTTCTTAAGACTTTCAATCTTCTTAGTATCATGACCAACAATCAACGTATTATCAACATAAAGTAAGAGAATTATAAAATCACCATCAGAGAATTTCTTAACATACACACAATGATCAGAAGAAGTCTTATTATACCCATGACCTTTCATAAAGGAATCAAACTTCGAGTACCACTGTCTTGGTGCTTGCTTCACCCCATATAAGATCTTCTTCACCTTGTATACAAGATGTTCCTTTTCTTTAACCTCAAAACCCTATGGTTGCTACATGTAAATTTCTTTATCTATGTCAACGTGAAGAAATGCAATCTTCACATTAAGTTGCTCAACCTCTAAATTCAAGCTAGCTTCCAATCCAAGCACAACTCGATCAGAGGACATCTTCACAATTGGAGAGAAAATCTCCTCAAAATCAATACCTTTCTTTTAATCAAAGCCTTTTATAACCAATCGAGTTTTGTACCTTGTCCGTAAGACATTTTCATCAGCTTTCAATTTGAACACCCATTTATTCTTGAATGCTCGTTTACCCTTCGGTAGCATCACCAATTCAAACATATGATTCTCATGCAAGGATTTTATATATTGTTGCATGGCTTTCAATTAATCTTTCTTATGTTCATCAGACATAGCTTCCTGGTAGCTCTCTGACTTCCCAGTTTTAGTGTTAATCACATACTCATGAAGAGATTATCTCTGAGAAGAATGACGCTTTTTAGTAGGTCTTCTCAATTCAGCCTTAACTGGTGGTTCATGTGGGACTTCAACATTTGGTGGAACTTCTGCATCTGGCACCTCAGGTTGAGGTATAGGTTCATCACGCAAATCATCATGGACATTATTAACTTGTACATCTCTCCCATCAATAGGAGGTCTAGTGGAAGGACCAGGTTTATCATCAGCAGAACATCTAACAGTTATTGTTGGCTTATCTATCTTCTCAAGGACTTCAATAGTTTGGTCTTAAAAAAAAATCACATCTCGACTTCTAATTATTTTCTTGTTCAACGGATCCCATAATCTGTAACAAAGTCTTCGTGACCATAACCCATGAAAATACACTGCTTTGACTTTCTATCAAGTTTGGACCTTTTATCTCTTGGAATATGAACAAAATTTCTACAGTCGAACACTCGCAAGTGACTATAAAAGACATTTTTTTCTCTCCAAATTTTTTCTAGAACATCACCATTTAGTGGAACTGAAGGAGAAAGGTCGTTGATTAAATCTACCACAGTTCTCATTGCTTCACCCCAAAAGAATTTAGGCAACTTTGTATGAGAGAATATACACCCGACGCTATCATTGATAGTGCAATTCATTCTCTCTACAACTCCATTATGTTGAGGAGTCTTAGGAACCGTCTTTCCAAACTTGATCCCATGTCCTTTACAATACTCTTCAAATGGACCCCTGTATTCACCACCATCATTTGCCCGAACATATTTCAATTTTCTTCCTTTTCTCTTTTAACACTTGAATTAAAGTGTTTGAAGATACCGAGCACCTGTTCTTTAGGTTTCAAAACAAAAGTCCATACTTTTCGAAAATAATCATCAATAAAAGTAACAAACTATGATGCACCGCCTAGTGTCTTAGAATCCATAGTGCAAATATCAATGTGAACTAAATCTAGAACATGTGATATCCTATGAAATTTAGAACTATGAAATGATTCTCTAGCATTCTTTCCAACAAAATAATGAGTACAAGTATTTAAAGTTGTACCTTTCACTAGAAGTAAGTGCTTCTTGGCTAAGACGCTTAGTACTTTCTCGCTCGAGTGACCAATATGCATATGCCACAAATCAGAAGAAGAATCATCAGCTACATTCACCTCTTCTTTGCACAACTTTACTTGCAACTGGTAGAGAGTAGTGAGACTATTGTATTCTTTAGCAACAATGAGAGCCCCTTTGATAATCTTGCATTTTTCACTACTAGAGGAAGTGCAATACCCCTCTTGATCCAATGCCTTCACTGAAATAAGATTGAATCGCATATTTGGCGTATGCTTAACATTCTTCAACTATAACTTGCATCCCATGTTAGTTTCAAGTGACATATCACCCGTACCAATGATATCACACACTCCTTTATCTCCTAATTTGATTTTGCCTAAATTTTCAACAGTATAAGAAGTGAAAAATTCACGTCTCGAAATGACATGACATGAGGCACCAGAGTCCATAATCCAAGTAGAACAATCACAGACAGGATTTACGTAATTTTCATCATATGTGATAAGAACATCTTCATAAATAATAGCAGCGATTTTTTTTATCATTATTTTTACCTTTGTCTTTATTTCTTTTTATTGATTGTTCTCTTTTCATGAACCTATAATACCTCTTGATATGCCCCAATTTGTCACAATGGTGACAAATAAACCCCTTTCTTTGCTTGTACTTTTCTCTTGACTTGTTTTGACTCTCTGACTTGTCAGAACTATTAGGTTTTCTATTATGACTTCTCTCATATAACTCTGAAACAAGTGATTCTGATTGGGAGGAAACATTAATCAAACCTCACTCTCTTTTTCTGACTTCTTTATTCAACATACTCTCTTTAATCATTGCTAATGTCAACTTTTTATTTAGAGTTGAGTTAGTCAGTGTCACAACCAGAACTTTCCAACTATCAGGTAAAGAACTCAACAACAACAAGGGTTGCAACTCATCATTCAAAGTGATTTCATTATTTGTCAGTTAGTTCACCGTCTCCTAAAAAATGCTCAAGTGCTCCGATTTTGATTTGCCTTCAATATACTTCATATTGATAAGTTTCCTAATCAACAATGCTTTGTTGTGTACATTCTTCCTCTCATATAACTCCTTCAATTTCTTCCACATATTTTCGGCATTCGTTTCAGTGTCAACACGTGGATACACGCTAAGATAAAATCATTACCTAATCAAAGTAACTGCCTTCCAATTCAGCTTCTTCCATTCAACATCAGATTTGGTACTTTTAGATTTATCCCCTTTCCACTAGATCATACAAGTCATTGCTATACAACATATCTTTCATGAGGATCTTCCAAATTCAGTAATTTTGGGAATTTAATTTGATCATATTTGACCCATGAGTATTTTTCTCTATTTAATCAGCACAGAAATAAACAATCAAAGCTCTAGATACCACTTTTTTTGGGAAAATCAAGGTTCAATAAGAACATGTCTAACAGCGGAAGCACCAAAAAGAATAATTTTTTCACAATCTGTGCGATTAAATAGGCAATACCAAAGATACTCTAAGCAGCAGATATAATGACAGAAATTAAATAATCAAACACCAGAGTTTTATCGTAGGAAAACCCCCAAAAGAAGGACAAAAAATAAAACGAAATCTAATCCAGTAAAATCTTCCACTATTAAAATAATGAGTACACAATTAGTCTTCCTAATGGTACTAGGACATCTCAACAATCAACAAAATATATCATCAAAATTGATGGAATCAATATAAGCTCTTCATAAAAGTGGGTATCTCAAATCAGACAAAACAAAAGACAATACAAATAACAAGTTAAAATTCTAATGTTCATCTCTACACCAAGAATAACATTATAAAATTTCATAAAAAATAAAATAAATTTACTGATTTAATCGAATCAAAATAGCATCTCTTTTTCCCCCCAATTTTTCTTCTTCTCTATGGAAGCTCTTTATTTCATTTCTTTCTTTCAAACAATAAAAGAAGCTTAACACACACTTTCTCTTTTTTTTTTTTACCGTGGCTTATTAGCTACTTTTATATTTTCTTAACTTGTGAATCCCACTTAGTTGGGACCACCAACACTAATTAAATCATATATTTATTAAAAAAACATAACTAAAATTTTGTTGTAATATTTTTTTTAAATTTTTTTGTATCAAATTTTAAATTTTAACTATCAATCATCTAACACTTCAAAGTTAAAGAAAAAATTTTATATTAATGATCGTTAGTGAATCGATCTTACTTATATACTGAAATCGAATGCTATTGGTTTTTCAATAAGCGAACTGTTTGTATTAAATTTAATAATGCGACAACATTAAACCCGCTTAAAATTTTTTTAGGATTAAAATATAATGTTTAAAAGTTTTTTGAAACTGAAATAAAACGTTTAAAATATTAGGAACCAAATTATAATTCGCCCCAAATATTAAGAACTAAAATAATACTTTACCCTAGACACAAATATCAATAAGAATGACAATTAAATATTTTATAATACCATCAAATATTTTTTTTTCCTTTCAACATTAACCTTTTCCAAGATTAACATGAGCATGAAGACAACTTCTTCATCTCACTAATTTCCAATTCATGACCTAAAATTACATCAATCTTAGATCCTTTAAGTGTGTTGCTACTATTATTACCACCATTACCAATAATGTCATCATCACCACTACCACATTCCAAACTTTTCTTCTTAGAAACAACCCTATTATGAATCTCTTGAAGCAATTTAAGAAAAGCACTTTCCACATTGTTACCATTGAGTGCTGAAGTCTCAGAGAAGAAAAGGCCTTGTTCTTCAGCAAATTCAATTGCATCTTCAGTTGACACCATTCTTAGGTCAACAAGGTCACATTTGTTACCAATTAACATGATCACAATGGAGCTATCTGCATGTGATCTTAGTTCTTCAATCCACCTTGTAACATGATCAAATGAGTCTCTCTTTGTTATGTCATATACCAACATTGCCCCTAATGCTCCTCTGTAATATGCACTTGTCACTGCCCTGTACCTAATATATCATCAACAATACAATTTACAATTTAATAATTTACAGAAATTTCGGTTATATAACACTGAACAAATTAAAATTGTATTTTATAAAATATGGTGCTCACTTTTTTTTTATATTTATAAAATTGATCACCTTAGACTTATAAAGAGGTCAGTTTAATTTGAGTGTAGAAAATCATGACATGTTGTGTTTATGTAATATCCCTTAGTCTCATAAAAGATAAACAAAAATTACACATTATATTATATTATAGATCAAAACTTGGTCAACAAACGTATTTTTAGGGTTGATCCTTGATCCTAAAACTGTAAATAGAGCTTTGATTGAGTGACAATATATAATATTTTTTAATATGCTGTATTTGGGTTTGAATCTTAACAATGATTAAATGGTATAAAAATAGTATAAAAATAAAATATTTACCTAAAATATTTACTAATATTGATAAAAGGTATTAACCACTTAACATTTTTCTTATATTAATATTAGGCAGAATGATTTTTCAAGGTTTTACTAAATTCTGTCAAAATTCAGTCAAAAGGCTGAAGATCGACCATGCATTTAAAGGTTATAAATAATAGCACATAATGTAGCCAAAAAAAGATATAGGTACTTGATGTTTCTTTCTGTCATTAATCGTTAATGTACAGGCACATAAATATATAATGGTTTAATTATTGTGTTGGTTTTTATAGTTTTTCAAAATTTTTAATTAGGTTTTTATATATATATATTTTTTAATTGGATCTCTACACCAATTTTTTTTTAATTAGATCTCTCTTGACAGTAATTGACTTAATTTTATGGGAATCCAATTAAAAAAAAATAGTATAAAAACTCAAATAAAAAAAATATAGGAACCTAATAAAAAAAATTAATATAAGAACTCAATTACAAAAAGATACAAAAATTTAATTAAAATTTTATAAAATTATAGAAACTAACAAAATAATTAAACCATATATAATATCCAACTTGGGATTCATTGGATTCTAGCCGCAATGTATATGAAATATAACAAGTAGTCGATTGAGCTAAGATAACATGAAAGATACATTAAAAATGATGTTTTAAACGTATTCCAAATATATATATAACTTGCATTGTCTCATTTTAGTCAATAATCATGTCATGTGCAAAGTAAATAGAAAATAAAGCAAATAGAAAATATCAAGAAACCAATGCTATTAAAATTTAAGATTTATAATTCAAAATTTAATATAAAAATATTTTTATTGATCAAATATTGATTTAAAATAATAAATATTTATTAGCCATATAATATTATTTCTCAAACAAATATGTATCATTATATAAAAAAGGTCAATTCCACTATTAATATAAAATGTCTGACCAGAAATAATATTTTAGTTATACTATTTTATTTAAGGATATAACTAAAAAAAGAAAGGAAAAAAAAAAAACATGAATGAACCTTTCTTGGCCAGCAGTATCCCAGATCTGAGCCTTGATGACTTTGCCATTAATGGTGAGAGTCCTAGTTTGGAATTCAACACCAATGGTTGACTTAGAGTCAAAGCAAAACTCATTCTTTGCAAATCTTGAGAGCATTTGAGTCTTTCCCACTGATGAATCTCCAATCACCACAACCTTAAACACATAATCTATTTTCTCATTCACATCATCATCATAATACCCTATTATTTTCTCACTCTCATTATATTGTTTTTTTTCAGCCTCAACACCATTCATTTTCATGTCAAGAACACTAAGAAGCTTGAAATAAAAAAGGTAACTATGTGTTTGTTGGTCTAAGTCTTTAATTGGTCCTAGTAGAGCATTTAAATGCAACTTTGTTTCTAAAGTTTTTGGTCTTGGTGGGGAAAAAAGAAAGAGCAAGATAAGGTAGTTGTTGAATCACTTGTGTGAAATTATTATTAAATAAAACAATATCATAATGATATGTGAAGTAAAAATTATTCAGGAAATTGAATTTTAATTTGTGAGAGTGATTGATTTTTAGTATATGCATAATATTTTTATAATAAATTAATTTTATGCTGAAGGTAGAATATTTAATTAATATATTTTTTGGTAGATAGTGAGGTGCTAATAAATATTTGTTCTTCCATTTTATTGTAAAATTAATTCTCACAAAATACAATTTTTAAAATAATCCTTATTTAAAATTTTGTTTTGTAAATAATCATTTTTTATTATTTTTAGTTTAACAATATTAAAAGAAAACCAAACCAAAAGAATAGGCAAGGAAATGTGGGCCAGCTTTTGTCTCACAATTTTAATATTATTTGGAACTATTATTGGACTCTATTGCCTTGAACATTGATGGTTTTCTGTTGCTGATGTATTATATAGGATGTACTTAAGTAAATGTTTGAATTCTTTTTAGGCAAAAAAGGGAAACCTGCTAAGTAGGAATTGATCAAAATTTTCTAAAAAGTAGTTATGGTAATGTTTTTAAATGAGCCAATCGATTTTACAAAATTTGTATTATTAAAACGATTTTACAATTTAAATTTTATTAAAATTTTATATTTTATGCACTTAATTTATTTTTTTATTTTATATAAAATCTCAATTTTCTTTACCTTGATTATGGTGGTGATGTTTATTAATTATTATGCCTCATGTTATAGAACTATCAATCTTCATTTGTTGAATATGGTTGAGCTGTCTAGTTTCATATCACTCTTTTTCTTTTCCTTAATTTAAGGCTTAATGCATGGATGGAGATAATTACTTTTCCTTTTCCACCAATTTTACCACCTTTTTCTTTCTTCTTTTTTTTTTTTCTCTTTTGCTTTCCCCTAATTAATATCATTGTTTATATCTTGCAAATGCTATGCTTTAGTCTAATCATTTAAGAATTTTTCTTGAATGTTTTATTAGGGTGTGGCCTTGGACATTGATGAACCAGCTCATGCATCAAAATGCTAAAGATTAATCAAGTACTTTCTTTGAACATCATATTATATTGTTGTGTTCTTGCATTTTTATTTCCCCCTCAAGGTGAAATAAATGGAAATATAGTGAACCCTAATAATTCTTTGTCTGTTTTAATGTATATTTAAAAGAACAATAAAATAATTAAAAGATTAGTTTCTTTTTTATATTTATCAGCAGTATTTAAATTATGTTATTAAGATAACTTTATTACTTGTCACTCGACTAATTCAATGTTGGTTATTGAATGTACTTATATATCATAAGCAATTAATACAAAGAATATAGTACTTATAGCATCATATGAAAAAAAATGCTAGATTATTGAAAAAGAAAAAAAAAAGTTTAATTATAATTGATTTTCAACTTTTATCATATATGAATTTTATAGTTTTTTTTATTAAAAAATTATTAGACTTTTATTTTTCATTTTATCAATTTTTTATTTTAAAAAATTTTGATCCAAATCATATAAGTTTGTAGTAATTTATTGCACTAACAAAAATAAATGATGTATATTGTATTTTTTTTAGTCGTTTACGGTATTCTCTAGTTCGAATGTAAATTCTATTTAAAAATTTGTTGTTAGTCAATGAATTACTTTATATATAAAACGGAATTTAAATTTATAATACTTATTTAAATGGATAAATTAACTCTCAGCCAAACCAAATCAAACCAAATTAGTTTGGTGTATTTTATATTTGTGTAATGGCCTATAGTTCTATAAGGTAACAGCTAACATGATATTAGAGAGATTGTATGGTATAAATTGAAAGAAAAAAAATCCACACATGCATAGATGTTGTGTGGCATCATTTAATTTATACCCAACATCTGGCTTTTTGAAGTTTTTGTGCAATTTAGGGGGGTAGTGGGATGATTGACACTCGTTGGAATATATTATTTGTTTTGCGATTAAGCTTTGCTGATGGGAGAGATTTTCTTTTAAACTCAAACCAACTCTTTATTTTTTATCAAACAATAATGATAAGCACAAGATAAAATTTAAACCTTTCATAATTATTTAAATAAATTAGTGAGCGAATTTTAGACTAACTCAACTTGGTTATCTCAAATCAAGTTATTTTTGTTTTTGTCAATTGAATTGAACAGTTTTTAATTCCAGATATTACAAATTTATCCACACCACATTCACATACACATTACTTAAGGTTCCATCCACTGCTTAACCTAGCTAAATTTCGAACTCGTATGCGCTTGTTGCGAAACATACATGATAATCACTAGATCAAAGCTTTGGGTACAGCTAAGTTGTAATTTTTTTTTTTTTGAAACTGTGCAACTAAGTTGTTCAATCCAGCTATTGTTATTTTCTAAATGGATTGGATCTTTTATAGCCCCACACTTTTGTCTTATTGCTTTTTTTTCCACAACATATGTTTTTAACATTAAAAGATTTGGGCTGGTCCTTTTTATCTAATCATAGATATGTGTCCCAAAAAAAAATTATTATAAATTTTTTTTAAAATTAATAATTACGATTTACGACATAAACATCAATCCGTTGTAGTCTAGTTGGTCAGGATATTCGGCTCTCACCCGAAAGACCCGGGTTCAAGTCCCGGCAACGGAAAATATTTTTGTATTTGACTCTTTTGTTTTTCTGAACTTTCAGTTCCGCTGAACCTGTAGATGGCACGCCAGGTGTTCGACGGAATGTTTGTAACTGTTGATGAAATTTTTTCAACAACCTTAATGTGACCAAGGCGAAAGTACTGGCATAATTGGTATTACTCACTATAGTCACTAAGTATAAATAAACAAATAATAGATTGTTTTTCACTTACCCACCTTCAAGTGTCATGAAATGTGTTACTTTTTGAAGAGGGTTTAAGGCCTTAAGCTTCCATCATAATTAAGTTAAACCATATTTTGAATACAATTCCTTATATCATTGTTAATTTGTTACAAATCATGAATCATATTCCAGATACTAAGATTCTTTTTTATTGGTAACTTCTGTTTCATCAGGTAGTAAAAAAATGGAGGGATATTGAACAAGATGCCTAAGATAAACTTTGTATGATGAACATTTAAAGTGACAAATTCCTTTACATAAAATTAATGAACTGTAATAACTTTCCTAAAAGACAAAAGAATAAAAATCTATCAAAGAATTTGGCTTGATCATGCTACTTTCTCCTTTTTCACCTTCCTTTGATTCCTAGCCACCAATTTAAGAATCTCATCAATGAGAATAACAGGTGCTGATATAAGAATCACCAAAAACCACTCATTCAAGCTAAGTGGAACAACACCAAACACATTAGCAAGGAATGGAGTATAGAGTATGAGGCAATGGAGTCCAAATGATATTGACATTGCTACCATAAGCCAAGGGTTCCTCCAAGGTGGAATCTTTCTCAAGCTATTCTCTTCTGAGAGGGCATTTAGGGAATTGAACATCTCAATTGCAACCAATACAGAGAGGGACAAAGTCATAGCCTTCACTTTGCCAACAGAGAAGTAGTCACATGGATTTGAGAATGTTATTGCTCGGCCGCCACTGACTGTGAATGGCGTGGCCGTGAAGTTAGGCCACGAATGGCACTCTCCCCAGTTGAGAAGCTGGGAGAGTTCTATGATTGTATGGCCATCACCAACAAGATTGATGCCTAGAAAAGAAGCTTGAGTGTACCACAAGACAAAAATTCCAACTGTAGCAATTCCCACATAAGAGCCAATAACCTGCAATAAGCATTGTAGAATTATTCTTCAAAATCAAATTGATGAATTTATGAGACTTGATCATAGACTTCAATAAGTATTGTATGTCATATTTGTTATGCATAAGTTTAGTCCTATTAGCTTAAACTTTTGGGAAGAGTGGTTTTATAACACGGTATCAGAACTTGTATGACTGAAAAATCTAGAGCTCGATCCTTATTAAACCGCCAAAAGAAAAAAAAAATTTCAGCATAAAGCAGCAACGCAAAAGAATATAACTTATCAATTTAGAGATATAATCATTCATATGCTTCCTGTTATCAGTATCAGAGTTTATTCTATCAGGCCTAATTCAATCAAGCGTGCCAAAACATAGCCTAAAATGAAGGGAACTGAGAAACTTACAAGATAGCGGACAAGAACCCAAGAACTTATGAGAGAATCATTGCTTTTCCGAGGCGGCTTGCGCATGATATCAACATCAGCAGGGTTGAAACCAAGAGCTGTGGCAGGTGGACCATCAGTGACCAAGTTCACCCACAGGAGCTGCACTGGTATCATGCATTCTGGGATCCCAAGAGCAGCAGTCAAGAATATTGAAATAACTTCTCCAACGTTTGAGGATATCATGTACCTGTTAATGTTTAATAAATTTTAGTAAGGACTTCTTGTGTAGATCAACCAAAACCAGAAGTAAACAAATTCCATAAAACATACCTGATGAATGATTTCATGTTATTGTAAATTGCGCGGCCTTCTGCTACGGCCGTGACAATTGTACTAAAATTGTCATCTGCTAGCACCATATCTGAAGCTTCTTTAGCAACCTGCAATATTTATCAGACAATGTTAGAAATCATCATATCAAATGAGAATAAAACAGTTGAAAACTCCGTTATGTTATACCTCTGTCCCAGTTATTCCCATGGCAATGCCAATATCAGCAAGCTTGAGTGCCGGCGCATCGTTCACTCCATCTCCGGTCATTGCAACTATCTCCCCCATGTCCTTCAGCAACCTCACAATTTCTTGCTTGTGTCTTGGCTCGGCTCGCGAAAAGACCTTGCCTCCAGGTCTCAGCAGCATCTTAACTTGTTCTGAAGGAGGAAGCGACATGAATTCTTTACCTGTTAGGCTTTGTCCTTTAAGGTCCTCATCTTTGGAGAACAAACTGATTTCTCTGCAAATAGCCTCTGCTGTTGACTTGTTATCACCAGTTATCACCATAACTCTTATCCCAGCTTCCTTACAATCCTCAATTGCTTTATGAACTTCCTCGCGTGGAGGGTCCTAATCAAGAATACCAAAATAGTCTTAAAGATATTCAGCAAATATCTGATTGGATGACAGTGTAAAACTTTTTCTATAGAGAATAACAAAACGAAGATTGATTGATCGATTGATCGATTAATTGGTATAATTAAAGATATTCAGCAAACTTACTCTTAGACCAACAACACCAACAAAAACTAGATCACTTTCAATGGCTGAGTAGCATGCTGGATCAAGCAATTTGTTATGAGAAGGATGAGTATCTGCATAGTAGTCCGAAAACTCTCCTAACTCATCCTTGTACGCAAATCCCAAGCAGCGCAATCCCTTCGAACTCATCTCCATGAGTCTATGTAGAAGCAATTCCCTGCATTGCTCATCTATTGGAACCAGAGATCCATCAGCTAGTTGCACATGTGAGCTTCTCTCCAGTAAACTCTCAACAGCACCCTGTGATTCAACTATTTTAGAACTTAAAGGTCCAAATCATGTATCTTAATTATGCAGCAGAATAACCAACAAATCACCTTTACAAGAAGCCTATTTTCACCATCCGGTTCGCGAACAATGACACTCATTGACTTCCGAACGCGATCAAACTCCAATGTTGCTACCCTCTTGGATCTTCTATTCCACCAGTCACAACAACCTGTACAATAAGAATTAAAAAGTACATTGTTATTCTTAGGAGAGTTGTACTTTGGCAATTTATTTATTTTTTCACTAATTGGTCCATTTTCCGTACCTAACTTCACAGTACTGTTGGATTCAACCATGTTGTTTTGTGAATTAGTAATCTTGTTTTTTGACTTTGTATCTGGAACTCCCATCTTTTCAACCAAGACTTTTAGTGCTGCTTCAGTAGGCAAGCCTGTGGCGCGAAAAAGGCGCCCATCGAAATAAATTCCAGCATCATTACAAACTGCACATATTTCAGCCATGGCTTGAAGGTTGGCATCCATGTTAAAGCAAGTCCAGTCAATAATTCCCCCATCTTTTGGATCATAAGTTGTGCCTTCCACGCGAATGACTCGAGAAGCATTGGTTCTCCCTCCTAAAGTAAAGAACTCTGTCACAGACATTTGATTCGTCGTAAGAGTACCAGTTTTATCCGAGCAAATCACAGTAGTACATCCCAAAGTTTCTACACTTGGAAGCTTTCTAACAATTGCATTCTTTTGTGCCATTTTCCTTGTACCAAGTGCTAAACAAGTTGTGATAACAGCAGGCAGACCTTCTGGTATTGCAGCCACTGCGAGTGCAACGGCGATTTTGAAATAGTATGTGCACTTCTGGAAGGAAAATTTGATGTTTGAGGGAAATCCATCAACAACATCCCAAGAAAGGAAATTCTTGTAGTTTATGATCCAAACAACAAGACAAACTATACCAATTGCAGTGGTGAGCCTATTACCAAATTCATCTAATTTCTTCTTCAAAGGAGTGTCACTTTCCTCCAGAGAAGCCTCATGTATCTGCTTCTGTATCTTCCCAATTTCGGTGTTCATTCCAGTGGTGATAACAATACAAACACAACTCCCATTGACAACTGTGGTTCCTGCAAAGACCATATTCTCCTTGGCCTGCAACTCACAATCATCCAAGAAAACAGGACTTGTTCCTTTGAGAACTGGCATTGCTTCTCCGGTTAGCGAGCTTTGCTCGGCTCGCAAAGTTGAAGTTTTCAAGGCTGCAACTCTCATGTCAGCAGGGACCTTATCTCCGACGCGCAACTCCACAATATCACCGGGAACTAGCTCTCTTGCAGGCAAATCCGGCACAAAATTTCCATCCCTTAACACCTTTCCAGATTCACATTGCAACTCCTTAAGAGCTTCAAGAGCCTTTTCAGCATTATTCTCTTGCCAAACTCCAACAATGGCATTAAGGACTAGAATCAAAATGATTACAAGTGGTTCCACATAAGCTTCGAATCCAGATTCCCCCGTTTCGCCTCCATGAAAGTAAGCTAAGATAAATGATATGAATGCTGCAATCAAAAGTATCTTTACCAGTAAGTCATCGAATTGTTCTAATACCAATTGCCATAATGGCTTCCCTTTCTCCTTTGCTAACTCATTCCAACCATACTTTTCGCGCCTCCTCTGAACCTCGGAAGTGCTCAGACCCCTTTCGAGTTTCACTCCATACTCTTTCAAACACTCCTCAACAGACCATGACCATGCTGGAAATGGTTTCTCCTCTATTGGAACTTCCATGGACAAGTTAGCTAGAACTCAACACTGAAAAATAAAAAGGCATTTGAATTACTTTCACACAAGCATTTCGGTGAACAGATCAGATGCAATGTTAAATTGGACAAAAACATTTAACAGAACCAAAGATTTTCTGTACTTTCAGGATGAATTATAGTTCACAAAGTAATTAAATGCAGAAATTTATAGCTCTTCAAGACCCAAAAAGGGACAAGAACATCATCTTAATCTTATCATCATTCATAAAAAATGTATACAACTAAAAGGGCAACAAGGAAAATAATTACTACATACCTCAACCACTGACAGACAAACTCATACAAAACAACATAAAGGGTTGTCTAATTTATGTGAAAGGAACAAAATTTGTACTAATATAAGAAAGCGACGAAGTTGAAAATTCTGTTAGCTTGGAAAGAAAGCAAAGTTAAAGCCCATGAATTGGAATTTTCCAACAGTTAGGAGGAAACCTTTTCTGCAAGAAATGCAACTGTGAAGACTGAAGACTAAGACTAATACTTACATATTTGTTAGTAGTATAAATATAAATATTGTGTTTGAAAAAGAATGTAAGAATGTGTTGTGTTGTTATGTTGGGAGTGAATGAGAATTTAGAATGTGGTTCTGATGCTTTTTCAAATCTTACTTCTTCTTTTGTAATGATAACAAATGTTCAAAGTGGAGACAGTTACTTTTTAGTTTTTAGAAGTTTTCTAAAGAGGAGTTAATGGGATTATGGGACGCGTGAGTTGGAAGTTGGAACAAAACTGCACCACCCACTATGCTTTTGACCTTTTGCTGGATGATATTTGAGTTTTTTTTTTTTTTTAGGTTAATTTTGATGCAAATAGTGTAAAATATTTTATTTAATAGTTGAATTATATCTATTTTTTATTATTATTATTAACATAATCTAATAAAATTATGAAAGAATAAAAAAATAAAAATTTTTATTGCATGTTATTATATATTATGGGAGAACAATGCTATTTAGCCTATTATATTAACTACTAAATTGATTTTGAGTTTTAAAATAAGCTGAAAAAATTCTTAGACGATTCTTTTAGAGAAAGATAAACCTAACTAATTTAAAAAAATAAAACAAATTTTGTTTTTAAAAAATCTATATAAAGTATAAATCTTCAAATATTTATTTATCAGTTTACTCTTCTCTTTCCTAATATAATTTTGTTACTTTTCATGTAAATATTTTATATCGAATATTAAGATATATGATAGGTTAAACGAGTGTTGTGGCTTATATAATGCATGGAAACAGCTTGCAGCTCTCTCTACTACCTATTGCTTTCAGATTTGTCAAAGATGCAATAATAACGATTAAAGATTAAGTAAATAAATTAATGGTAATAATTGAAAGTCCAAACCTACCAAATTGTCGTTACAACAAGAATACTATTAAACAAACAATAAAAGTTAAACCGAGGAAAATAAAGAGTGGTAATAAAATTGTGAAAGAATGAAAAAATAAAAAATAAAGAAAAATTATTATTGTGTTTAATAAGTATAATAATTTAAAAAAATAACAAATAAAAATAATATAAAAATTTAATAAGTGGAACAAGGTTGGTGCATGGTGGCTGCAGGTATTAATAATGCAAAAAACAAAAAAGCAAAATCAGTGCCAAAATAGAATTGTCTTTGTTTGAGATTAAGATTAAACAATTAGGACTATAGAAGACTGGTTTCTAGTTTGAAAATTTATTTGTAGTGTTAACATAAAGCTCTTGTTAGAGTCAATCATAGTACAATTTGGATCTTTTAAAATGAAAAAAAAAAATAAAATATTCAATATATATTATTGGTCACATAAACTCTTTTTAGGTTGGTCTCTTTCATAACAGCTTTTGACCAAAAATACACATGTCTTTCATTTATAAGCCAAATGGTCCCCTCATGACTTTAAAAAAAGAAAAAAGAATTAACTATTTTAATTTATCTTTATTTTATTTCCTAAATATGTTTTATTTCCATTAAATAAGTTTAAATCATATCATGCTCAGATACTAAGACACATTATTATATTTGAAATGTGTCAACTTTCTTAGATATGGAAACTTCCATGTAACTTCTTCCCCTTTTCCATTATCTAAAGCTACCAGGTCTTGTTTTGTACTTTGCACTACACAAGCTGGACCAGCTTCAATTCCCTTAGTCAACTTGAGTTTAGTAATTTCTAATTTCAAATGAAAGAATCTTTTTTATTTTTTATTTTTTTCCTTTTGACTTTTATTAGGATGAAAGCAAAGGGATATTGTTTTTTAATAGTCATTATTAGAAATTACATGGAAACACCCATGTAAAATTAGTAAACATTTCATATATGTAGCTACTGATAGAGTGGTGGGTAAGCGTGGAAAAACGCTTGGGCATAGACTCTTTTTTATTTTTCCAAAATAATAAAAATAAAGACAATTTACTTATTTAAATTGTTTTACTCTCAATATTATGTAAATATATTGTTACAGAAACTGATACGTAAATACATTGATTCACATATCTACATAAATCGTTATTGGCAGTAACTGTTTACAAAAAAACAGAAACCGCTAGTACCAGTCGCGGACAACGGTTTATGTTGGTTGGTGTGCGTGCGTAAATCGCTGGTGCCTATAGCGGTTTACGTTTAGTGTGTTTCATTGGGCTCCCTACATAAACCATGGAGAGGCCAAATATGGAGAGGTAGAGTGTTATTCACAAATGGATGGGGAGGATAGTTTTGTGGCTCTGGTCCACTGCTCTGGAAAAATTCAAAAGAGCAAAAGGCATGGTGTGAAATTCACAGATAGAGAACCGGTTAGTATTTTTATCCGATCTTTGAGTACATTGGCAGAGATTAAGCTCAGCATACTACAGAAGCTCGGTACCCGTGGTACGAAGCTGGTAAAAAAGTTGTTTTACAAGATTCCCATTATCGTTGTGTCAACTGGTGTGAGATATGAGACCTTTGTGATAGGGTCGGATTAAGACCTACAGGTCTTGTTTCACTGCAGGCGTAGTTTTCCGGAGGTGAAGATACCTGAGCTGTTTGTGAAGCTGGAAGATCGTGTGGATAGCTCCGGAGCATCGGCACCGGATCCAACCACAGTCGGTGGTGCCTCGACATCAATGCCTGTGGTAGCAGCGGTAGTTCTACCTCCCGAGCCCGAACGTGCTGGGGCTGTTCATGCAAGTGTGTCTCATTGTGTGCCTAAGGTTGAGTTTGAGGTCGGACCGGATCGAGTTGAGAATGCGCTGTGTGATGATGATTCCGATGAGGAGCCGGTCGATATTGGTGGGGACAGTGATGATGATATACCAAGAGGTACACGTACAGCCCATGGAGGTGCCGGTTCTGGAACACAAGAGTACCCTCCGCACCTGTCGTCTTTGAACTTGGAAGCCATCGGCCAACACCAGAATGTAGAGGCAACATTCGATGGGCAGGGTATGCATGATGGGACAGGTTTGACTGAATTTCAGATTGGCCAATCGTTCCAAAGTAAGGAGGAAGCTGTGCTGAGCGTAAAAGATTACAGCATTCGGCGTGGAGTTGAGTACAGGGTTATGGAGTCAGACAATCTAAAATACCAAGGGAGATGCAAGGAGTTCGGTAACGGGTGCACGTGGTTGATTCGGATAGTCATGCGGAAAAGGAAGAGCACATGGGAAGTTAGGAGGTACAACGGACCACACACGTGTATAGCCACATCGATATCGAACGACCACAAGCAGCTTGATTATCATGTGATCTGTGCGAGAATCTTTCCATTGGTTAGAGCTGCTGCATCGGTGTCGATTAAGGTGTTGCAAGAGGCAACAGAGGCAACATATGGTTTCAAGCCTAGTTATCGGAAGGTGTGGTTGGCAAAGCAGAAGGCAGTAGCACAGATCTACGACGGCTGGTACTAGCGGTTTCTGTTCTCTTGTAAACCGCTACTGCCAGTAGCGGTTTATATAGATATGTGAATCAATGCATTTACGTATCAGTTTCTGTAACAATATATTTGCGTAATATTGAGAGTGAAACAATTTAAATAAGTAAATTGTCCTAAAAATAACATAATTATAATATTAATAATCATAAGCCAATAAATTTATGTTAAACTTATAATTTGTTCAAGTCGATACCTGAAATTTCAAAAAGTGCTTATTTAGATAAAGATGAATGGGGTATCTATTAGTTTGGTAGGATAGATCTTTGAAGGAGATTGTATCTATAAATGGACTCCGACGTTTAAATTAGAGAATTAAAAAGGAAAAAATAATGGATCTTTTTTATTTTTTTTAATAATTGAGAGAGTAAAGTGTGATCTTTTACCATTAGTTTTATAAGTGGGACCAAAAATAAGAGTAAATAGTCAAATTGGTCCCCGAAAGATAGCCCGATCTTCAAACAAGTCCCCGTAAGAAAAAGATAATAAAATTTGTCCCCGAAAAATTTAAAATTGGTAACGTTAGTCCTTCCGTCAGTTGGATGATGACGTGTCACGTTAAGTGCCACGTGGCATATGATGACGTGGAGGGCTAATGCCACGTGTCACAAGATGATTGGTTGACATGTCAGATCGGTGACACCTGGCATGCCACGTGTCAGGTCAGTGACACGTGGCACTTGACATGTAAAAAAGTTATTTATAATCAAAATAGTCCTTGAAAGTTCAGACGTAAGTCATTTTCATCCCTAAAATTTTAAAAATTAATCAAATTAGTCCTTATATAATTTTTTTATTTTTTCTTGATATATTAAATTTAAAATATTTTTTGATACTACTAATTTTAATAGAAATGTAATTGACAATAAAAAAATTAGTAATTGTATCTTTTCTTCTTAAAAATTTGTTCAATAAAATTATCTCTCTCCTCTAATTCTTGTCAAAATCTCTCTTATTCTTTTTTATTCTAAAACATTTTTCTTACATTATTACATTTTGCTGGAATATATATATACTCAAAATTGAAATGTATATATTTGTTACCTTAAATAAAGTTATATGCTCAAAATAAAAATTTATGTATGTTAACCTAAACAAATTTAATAAAAATTTATACATCTTTTTTTTCATTACGTTATTACTTTCATTTAGATTAACATACATAAATTTTGATTTTGAGCATATAACTTTGTTTAGGTTAACAAATACCTACATTTCAATTTTGAGTATATATATATATATATTCCAGCAAAATGTAATAATGTAAGAAAAATGTTTTAGAATAGAAAAGAATAAGAGAGATTTTGACAAGAATTAGAGGAGTTAGATAATTTTATTGAACAAATTTTTAAGAAGAAAAGATACAATTACTAATTTTTTGATTGTCAATTACATTTCTATTAAAATTAGTAGTATCAAAAAATATTTTAAATTTAATATTATCAAGAAAAAATAAAAAAAATTATATAAGGACTAATGTGATTAATTTTTAAAATTTTAGGGATGAAAATGACTTACATCTGAACTTTCAAGGACTATTTTGATTATAAATAACTTTTTTACATGTCAAGTGCCACGTGGCATGCCACGTGTCACTGACCTGATACGTGGCATGCCAGGTGTCACCGATTTGACATGTCAACCAATCATCTTGTGACACGTGGCATTAGCCCTCCACGTCATCATATGCCACGTGGCACTTAACGTGACACATCATCATCCAACTGACGGAAGGACTAACGTTACCAATTTTAAATTTTTCGGGGACAAATTTTATTATCTTTTTCTTACGGGAACTTGTTTAAAGATTAGGCTATCTTTCGGGGACAAATTTGACTATTTACTCCCAAAAATAAATATGAGAGAGAGAACAATAAAAAATTAAAAATTATACTTTACACTCTTATTTTTTTTTTTTACAATTAAAAAAATTTATTCCCCTAAAAAGGATAAAAGGTAAATATATAGAGTAGAATGATTATATCTGGAAGAGTGATAAGACTTCTTTTTATAGGCTTTATTAAGTTATCTTATTTTTGTGGAGGAAGGTTCACTTCATATAATTTTAAAAGATAGTTAAGAGGTAAAACTATTAGAAACATTTCACATGTGCCAGCCGCTTTATTGGCATAGCAATGTACCAGGTATAGTTCGGTAACTCATAAGAATTTTGTCGTGTTATTAGGTGTGTAATGTGTTAATGTTCATGAAGTGACCGTAAAAAGACGATAAATGACAGTTCATGTGGTGCGGTTTTATGGACAACTGTTGTAGTAAATCAGCTGGGAGTTGATGACCTATTGGAATACAGGCCTGAAAACATAATGGACAAATAATGAAAAAATTTGATGTGGCTGAAGTTATTGGACACAAATATAGTAAAAGAACTTGACCAAAATAAAAAGTCTGTAAAAGATTTATTATTAAAAAAAATAAATGATATTGTTGTAATATTATAAAACTGAATAATTTTTATTGGAATAATCATTAGATTAAATTTGTTATTGTTAATTATATTTATTTTGCATTCAAATAAAATAAACTATGTGACAAAAATATATTTAGTATATATTTGTGTATATTACACGCTAAAATATTTTATAAAAATAAATAATTAGCTACTATATATATATATTTATGTATAAATATATATTATTTTATTCAATTTTTTAATAAAATTATTATCACCTGAATAATCATATTTAGTATAGAAAAAGAATCAAATTTGTTATAACCAGATAATTAAACTTTTTCATAAATACTAAATATGTATTTTTATATAACTAGTGGCTGATTTTTTGTATTTATGTATGTAATATAATTAAAAATAATTTGACATACTTTTTTATATATCAAAATTAATATTAGTACACAAATTTATAACTTACATGAATTTAAGTCAAATATAAATTAAGCACATGGATATAAAAATAAATTTATGTAAACGAACATTCTTTTATTTGAATAAAGTATTTTTTTTTAGTTCACAATATTTATTTTATCTTAACATGCATTGTCTGTACTATTTTATTTTATTTTTATGTCTTTAATAAATATTCTCTAAACAATGAATAATATTAATAATTTAAAATTATTGCTCATACTATTGTTATTTAAATATCCTCTTAATAATGAATACTAAAATTCAATACCACAATTTATATTAGAAAAAATAGACAGAGATGTAATTAAATTCAATTTATAAAAACTGTATAATTATATATTTATTTTTTTAATTTGTATTTTATTTAAATAAAAAAATTCATTAACCAATAACCCAAACACATTTGACTTCTGCCTCTAACATTATATTTAGCTGATCCAAGTCCAACACTAACTTAGCTTTTCACACCACTACAATATGAGCTGCTTTAAATGTGCGCCATCATTTATACAAAGGCATCAAGCCACATATAAAAAAATCCACTCCTCGGTTAACGAAATGGCTGGTACTCATCTTACGGTGTTCAACATATTCGCATAAACACATCAAAAAATGCCTTTATAATCTCCACCACTAACTTATTTTATTCATTATATCCACGGTAAAAAATTAAAGAATACTAATATGTCAATAAAGTACAATGACATAATGTGAAACTCTTCCAAAATAATTATCTTATCTTTGAATACACGTTAAATGTGTTTAATGTGAATATATTAAAGGTAGAAACTCACATGCAATATTTTTATGTAAAGTTAATAATGAAATATTATCATTTAATCAAATTTGTCAAATTATCTAATAATTTTTAAGAGTAAACATATTAAAATTAAATTTTAAAAAATATTGAAAACTTTTGTTTTTGTTTAATTGAAAACTTAAGTGGGAGAGCCCATCTAAAGAGTAATGTTATCCTTTGGGCTCAAATTGGGCCAAACTGTAGAAGATTTTAGGGTTCCTGAATTTTGGAATTAGGTTTTTAAGTAAAATCAAAACCTCACAGAACTTCAATTCTACCATCGTAGTCTTGGCCGTTGGGATAATTGGTTTATTCCAAACTAAGCTGAAAAAGGCGCACACCAAAAATTCCAAGCTTTTCCCCATTTTCGGGTACGCTTTTTTCTCCTCCGACCTCTTCCTCCTCCCTTCACATTTTAGGGTTTGTGTAAATATTGCAGAGGTAAAAATCTAGGCGATGAGGGTTCTTAAGTTTCGGGAAATTTGGATATTTCTCTGTTCTTTGGTTTATCTGTTTCTAGGTTTTTTCTTTTTTTTTGTTAGTTAATTGTTGGGTTGATTTTGAGTTCTTCTGTTTGATGAAGGTTAAGAGAAGAAGATGAGGCCTGTTTTTGCTGGGAATTTGGAGTATGATACACGACAATCGGAGCTGGAGCGATTGTTCTCAAAGTATGGAAGAATTGACCGCGTTGACATGAAATCTGGTAAATTTTTTTTATTAATTCTGTAATGTGCTAAAAAGGTTTGTCGATTGGTTATTTGGTTATGAATGGCTCAAGTGCACGTTTCAAATTTTCGAATGTATTAGCTCTAGTGTCTTTCAAATTGCGATTTTGTTTAGCTCAAATGCAATTTTTCGTTTATTTGTGTATCTTTTAATGCGGCATTCTGAATGATCAATTTCATCGGTGGTAGTTGCTTGTGTCGACTAGGGAATGTGAATGATGAAGATTTTTTAATAGTAACTTTCATTAGTGAGCTGTGAAGTGGGTTTGTCACTCACAAGAAACCACATTTTGTAAAAATATGATTGATGTTTGATCTAAACAGGCCACTGAAACCTAAGATATTGCAACGGCGATATTTTGGATGTGGCGCAGACATATGGGTAGTTTTTGTGGCTTGAATTGCCTAGTTCGGATAACCGGTTGGAAAATATATGAAAAATCACCAAAATTGTGCAATGTCTTTAGGGAAATCCTCTGGATTTTTAAGTGTTTGTTTTGACGCAGGAACTTTCTCTAAGGAAAAATACGTTGAGGTTCTATCTTTTGGCTCGCCAACCTCTGCAATTTTCCTTTTTGGAAGCGAACCTTCTTGCTTGCTTGCTCTCTGCATTTTCATACCTGATTCTTCAACACTCACTTACCTCATCACCCAACACTTGACATCCATCAGAATGTTCATAGGGGAACCATCAATCAATCAATGAATTTATTAAGCCATGCCTAGCTTCAATGCATATAGGGGATCAATGTACTATTTCTGAATTCACTTGTGCTGTCTGAATGGAGAAGCATGCTTGGCAGTCACAATATCAGATCTGAAATTTGGATTTAAACCTTATAATTGCAATCATGATTTTGTCCATCATTCCACGCCTCTCTACAGCTTCTTGTCCATCAGACCCCCACTCATATTTTCAGGTGTTGTATTCCTTTGTTCCTGACAGGGAAAAATGATTTCCTGATTTGGCTGATTTACTTCTGGTGAGGGATAACATGCTTGAAGCATTTCATCATTATTTATGTCTCTAATACTAGTTCTGTTGCAGGTTTTGCTTTTGTCTATTATGAGGATGAGCGTGATGCTGAAGAAGCAATTCGTGCACTTGACAATTTTCCATTTGGCTATGAAAAGCAAAGGCTCTCTGTTGAATGGGCTAGGGTATGGTGCTATTTTTTTAAGCATGTTCTGTTGTATTTACTTCTTGATGAGATTGTCATTTTGTCAGACCAAAACAATGTCCTATGTAATCTGTGTTGTCTGTTTGTTTTACCATTACAGGGTGAACGTGGGCGTCATCGTGATGGCTCAAGGGCAAACCAGAAGCCGACAAAAACCCTATTTGTGATCAACTTTGACCCAATTCGTACTAGAGTTCAGGATATAGAAAAGCACTTTGAACCTTATGGGAAGGTTCTTCATGTTCGAATTCGTAGGAACTTTGCGTTTGTGCAGTTTGAAACACAAGAAGATGCTACGAAAGCTCTTGAGTGTACGAATATGAGGTCAGTGTTGTGAATTGTGATACTGCGATATCTATTGGTAAGAATTTGCTGGTTTCTTGTGCTAATGCTATGTATAAATAATGAATTTCTGGTCTCATTTTGTTTGCAGTAAGATACTGGACAGGGTGGTGTCTGTGGAGTATGCACTGAGGGATGATGGTGATAGGGGTGACAAGTATGACAGTCCGAGACGGGGTGGTTATGACCGATCACCGAGTCCGGCCTATCGCAGGCGGCCAAGTCCTGACTACGGTCATCCACACAGCCCTGTGTATGATAGATATAATGGACCAGATAGGCGTAGGAGTCCCGATTACGGCAGGCAGAGGAGCCCAGATTATGGCAGGCACAGGAGTCCTGATTATGGCAGGCACAGGAGTCCTGATTATGGCAGATACCGCAGGTATAATAATGGCAGGCACAGGAGTCCTGATTATGGCAGGCACAGGAGTCCTGATTATGGCAGGCACAGGAGTCCTGATTATGGATTTGGTTTGGCTTTGCAAATAGCTTTGTTGTAAGTCCATGCCAATTGTGGCTATATGAATTATTATGAATGCATATATTTGATTATTGGATAAGCTGCCTTTTTTCATTTCAAGTTGTTGGGTTTTACTAATTCCAGGACCTCGAGATTTCATGGTATTTTTTAGTAGTATTTCTTAAAGGATTAATTACTCTGTTGGTTCCTATAGTTTTGTGAAATTTTTAATTAGGTCGCTATATTTTTTTTCCTTTTAATTGAGTTCTTGTACCAAAATTCTTTTTTAATTGGGTCTCTATTTTTTTTCCTTTTATTTGGGACTCTGCACCATTTTTTTTACTTGGGTCTCTATAAAATTAAGTCAATTACTGCTAACAGGGACATAATTTTAAAAAAATTTGGTGTAAGGACCCAATTAAAAGGAAAAAAAGTATAGGAACCTAATTGAAATTTTTGCAAAACTATAGGGACCAATATGGTAATTAAACCTTTCTTAAAGTACCAAAAATGTATATGATCCTTACTATTCCATGAATTGTAATTGAAATAATTAAGATATATATATTTTATCTATCAAATTATTGATTACAACATATAATAAAGATTTTTTATATTAAATTTTACCAAAATCGGATGAATATTAATAAATAGGTTAAATTATACAAGTAGTCCCTATATTTTTATTGAAATTGCAAATAGATTCTTACACTTTAAAAGTTTGTAATTGGGACTTTGAAGTAAATTAAAATTTGTAATTGGGTTCCCACTAACGTTTAGCGTGAATGAAAACGTTAAATATTATTTTACCAGAATGCCCTTATTTCTCGTAACGTTCTAAAGAGTCACTTTGAAAGAGAAGATAACGATCTCTCATAACGTTCCTCTAGTATCTGTGTCTCTTTGTTAGGGTTGAAGGATTTTTTCGAGCTGTGATGAACCCAAACCAATTGTCCGAAGGAAGCTCAACATCCAGGAGTATGAACAAGAGAAGACATCGATGCTTCTGTGGGAAGGAGATGGTGGTGCTCTCGTCGTCGTCGTTTATGAACAGCCCAAGTAGGAGATTTGTTGCTTGTTGTAAATTACCAAAGTGTAATTTTTTTGAGTGGATTGATAGATATAAAGAGGTGATGGGAAAGGGGAGAAGGTCTCACTGCTTTTGTGGAGATCTGCTGACACTTCGAATCTCCAGTACTGTGATGAACCCAAACAGAAGATTTATATCCTGTCCCAGTAGAAGATGCAAGTTTTTTGAATGGATTGATGAAGAAGACATGGCTGGGGCTCAATCTCAATGCACCTAACATAGAAATCAAACGGATGGATGCTCAAAACATGGTGGAGATTTTGTAAGGTTGGATGAATCTATATGAATGCTACACTAGTAAAGGCACAAGAAAGAAAGATAGATAGATTAAATATAGAGATAGGACGCATGGAAGCAAGTGTAGGAAAATTGCATTCTGATTTTACATTGCTCCAACAGCAATTGGCAGAGTGGAGAGTGACATGAAGAAGCAGAAACAATTGCAGAAGATGATATTGAGTTGTGTGTTGGTAGTAATATTTGTAGTGTATTGGTTTAACTAACTTTGACGAGTTAGGAGAAAAAGTGTATCTGTAGTGTATTTGAATAGTATTTAGTGTTGAATGTAATCATCTTTATTTATCAATGACAAGTGATTCTGAAAAATTATTTGCATTCATTTCGTCCCTTTGTAGAAAGCTCTAGTAGACAAAATACAGAATAAAGTAGTTAACATTCATATTAAATAATAGTAAAAGTGGTCCCTCCAAAACAGCAAGCCACATGCCTAATATAACAAAAGCAACAAAACAAAACAAGCATCTTAAATAGTGTTTGACAAAAGTGGTTCATAAGCCACTGACAGTACATGGACATAGGATATAATAAAGTTCACAGCCACAGCCAAAAAACTAATACTACTAAGTCATAATTATTTAAAAAATCTAATCTGCTGTGAGGTCTACGGTTTCACTTGGTACAGCCTTTGCTTTCCTCACACCTATCTTAAGTCTTCCACTGCGCCTTACACAAAAAATTTGTCTTAGACAGTAGTGGAGCTGTGGACTTTGTTGGAGTTGGTTCAGGTTGTGGTGGATCTGCTGGAAGAGGCAGTGGTGGAGCTGTGGAACTTCTTGGATTTGGTGGAGGCAGCGGTGGAGCTGGTGCAGTCACTGGTGGAGCTGGTGTAGTCACTAGTGGTGGAGCAGTTGTAGCTGATGCAGGTGGTGTAGGTGCAGGCTGAGAAACAGCAGCAGCAGGAGTAGCTGATGTAGATTTTCCAGGTCTGGATCCTCCTCTGCCACGTCCCCTTCCCCTTCCTCTTTGGCTAACAGTAGCAAATCTAGTTGTGGAGGTTGCAACAGTAGCAGGAGCAGGGGCACTACCATGAGGAGCAGGTGCATGAGCACTACCCTGAGGAGCAACAGTTTCAGATCCAGGATTGTTTCCTGAAAACAAAAACACACAGGCTAAGTGATAGAGTACAAAATTACCAAACTATGAAAGCCAAGATTTAAAGGCAGATACTTGTGATGTCTGGATTGGGACAATGTCTCCTATTGTGTCCATATTGGCCACAGTTGCTGCAGGTAACTGAAGTTTCACTCCTCCTCAGTTTTGTTTGTGATCTATCCTCATCGTGCTCTGTAATCCTTACTCTCCTAGGTCTTCCAGGCTTGACCCTAAAAATTGGAGGTCTAATTGTGTCAAGTTCGACCTTTGGCCACATATTTTCACCATTAATTGGATTGATTGTTGTCCCATAGCATGTCAGATATGCTGCTGGTGTGTAATAGTTATTGCAGTAGTCCTTAGGGTTATCTCCTTTCATGAAGATTGCAGAACAAGCATGCTGACAAGGCATGCCAGCCAGTCCCTAGAACCTACAACTACATGAACCGGCTAGCAAATCTACAATAAACCTCTCTTGAATCATCCTATTTTTATGTGAAACCTCATACTTTAAATCCCCAGCCCACCTAGGTTGCCATTCCATAGACCTTCTACATATGATGTCTAACCTCTTTCTAGGCTTGAACAGTATTTTTCCCATGAACTTAGCTCCCCTTTTCTTCTTCTCAACAAACCTCCCCATCCAATAACATCTAATCCACTCAAACATGGTCAAAATGGGCTTGTCGCGAGCTTCCAAAATTCATCCATTAAAAGCCTAAAATATGTTGTTCATTAGCATATCACTCTTGGCATATGGAGTGAAGTGAGATTTAGTCCATACCTTTGAATCCAGGACTGCCAACTTGTCATAACACTCTCTATTTACCTCTTTCAAACGATCCATCTTTCTATTCCACTCCTCCACATAAGTTGCTTTAGCAGTAGAAAGTATCAAGTCCCTTAAAACTGTACCCCCACCAAAAGCCTTCTTACAGTTGGCATAGAGATGTCGAAGGCAAAACCGATGCTCCACCCTCGGAAGCATTTCATGAAATACTTGAAGCAGCCCCTGCCAAGTGATCAATGGTCAGCTGAAGTAAGAATGAAATTCATAGAAAATTATAAAATTAAGTTCATAGAAAACTAAAATTAATATCTTGCCTTTTGCTGGTCTGACATAAAGACCCATTTCTTATTTGTGAAGTCTCCAATGTTCTGAAGTAGCAACTCCAAAAACCAGGCCCATGAATCCTTAGTCTCTGCCTCTACTGTTGCAACTGCTAGGGGAAAGTAGTTATCATTAGGATCTCTGCCCAAAGCAACCAACAATTGTTGTCCATGATCACCCTTCAGGTGGCAACCATCCAGTCCTATAATAGGCCTACAAACAGCCAGGACCCCTTTCTTCACAGCATCGAGACACATGTACATTCGTACAAATCTTGGTTGGATTGTTGGACAGGGTCTATCCAACTTCTGCTTCAATGTCAATCCAGGGTTTGCTCTCAATACCTCTACACAGTAGTCTCTAATCCTCCCATATTGCTGCACTGCCTTCTCATGCACAACTTCCCTTGCCTTTCTTCTTGCTCAGTAAGCCTTCCACACAGATATATTTGCCATGTATTTATCTTGAATTGTTTGAATTACAGTCCCCAGCTTCATATCTTCTCCTCTACTTAAGTTATTCGTGATTTTCTTAGCAATCCAATTGCTGGATGCAAGACGGCCACCGAGTTCCTCCCACAAGTGTGCTTGCTCTTCAATGTATTCAATGTAACATAGCCAGATTTTTCTACTTTACTTGCAAATGCCATCCATAGACACTCTCCGCCTAAACCCTTGCATTTGACTCTGCATCTAACCGGATCATTCTTGACATATCTAATGTCCCTCCCATTCAACAATAGCCTCCTTAATAGCCTCCTTAAACTCAGTCCCCAGCTGAAACTCATAATCAACACTCATGTCAGCTTCATTATATTTAGGATATCTCTTTCTTCTTACGGGATCATTAGAATCTCCATCATAGCTGTCCAATGACTCTGTATCATAACCTGAAGAAATATCTCCAACATCAATTTCTGCTCCATCTTCAGTCACCCCTCCTGTGTTATTTTCCACACCAACTCTCACATCAATATTATTATCATTTGTTCCTAATGAGCCACTGTTACCTCCGAAGGCATTTGGATGCTGACCTTGTTAGTTTTCTTCTTCAACATTGAAGCCAAAATAATCCTCATGATCACCATCGTCAACACTGTCATCAAACCTGTTATCTTCACTTAAAGACTCTGATTGACTTACCACTTCTACTTCAACTAAATCATTACCACTGTACTCACCATCAGAGGGTATATAGTCCTCATCATTCGAGGTTATCTCAACCCCATTTCCTTGTCTACATCCACTAACCGCATACACATGGTAGTGTTTAGTCTCTTGTTCCACTACAAACTTACCCATTCTCATTGCATCTCCATCAGACTTCAGCTCCCTAAGACCATCCTTCAATGCAACTCTAGATTCGTTTCACCAAATTTTAGCATTACCTATGTATCCAATTTCTTTCAGCGCTGCAACAATTTCTTGTAACGACCACTCATCTAACTCAAACTGCAACCCTTCCACTACCATTCCACCAAGGTATTCTTTCCTTCCTTTCCTGCTAACCATCTGACCACCATGGTGAGATCAAGGGTAATCACAGAATCTCCCATCACTACCAAAAAAAAAGATTTATCAGAAAAATTCTAACTACAGTACATACTCTAACCTCCACTGGAAAAATAAAAATAAAAAATGGAATCAAACCACAACATTCAACTCACACCTGTGAACAGACTGGGGGTTAGGAACTCTTACCTGTTTTAGTGTTGCTTTCTTGCACATATAACTCTTCAACTACCAACAATGTCAATCAGAAAGCAACTCCACACAGTCCGAACCACACTCAACGATCAATTCCAATGATGGAAGGGAAGCATGAGCAGAGACATATTCTACTGGAGATGAAGCACGAGGATAATGAAGGGTCTCAGTGGGTTTTTGGCCATTATAGAATTTGGAACTAAGAAATAACGAGCCTTTTCTCATTCCAGCTTCTGCACGTGCAACTCACATGCTCAAAGGGTGAATATGCTGTCGAATATTCTGTTAAATCAAAAGGAGTTTGAACGGTGAGGACCCAATTACAAATTTTAATTTATTTCAGGGATCCAATTATAAATTTTTAAAGTGTAGGGACTAATTTGTAATTTTACTAAAAATATAGGAACTAACTGTGTAATTTAACCTAATAAATATATAATTGAAAAATTTTTATTTATGTATATTTAAAAAAAATACATTACATTCAATAATATAATATTTGCTTAAACCACTAGTATTCTCTTATTAATCCAGTACTAGCAGTCGGCCCGCGCATCGCAGTGATTAATCCCAATAGTTATTATACGAAGAAAATATGATCTAGAAAAATAATTATAATATAAAAAAAAAACATGCATTGTTGTCCTTAAAATGAAAATGTTGGAAATGTCTCTTAAATAGGTTGATAGTGAAGATATTTGTGGTGTTAATATCCAATTGTTGTCTTTAAAATGAAAATGTTTGAAATGTCTCTTAAATAGGTTGATAGCTAGGATATTTATGGTGTTAATATTCAATCATTTATGTGTTATTATTATAATATATTTTAATTAAATTTAAATATGTATGGTTCTACACCTGCTAATTAATATTACAAACCATAAATATATAAGCATATATGATATCACGTCATTGTTGTTCAAAGAAAACATGTAATGATTCACTTCAATAATGTTAGTAGTTGGAGTCAATACTGTTCGATTTTGAAGATGCTTGATATTAGTGAGACTTTTAAGTAATCACTATAAATAACTTAAACAATTGCCTCACTTGAAAGAAATTATTTATCAATAGTAAAGAAAATATATTGACAGTGAAATAATTCTTTATGATTGACTTTAGTTATTAAATAAAACAAACTCCAATTTTATAGTACCCGTGTATAAAAAAGCATTGAATCATTGTGAATTAAATAATATGCATTAATAACAAACATAATTAATCTTAAGAGTATTTATCCAAATTGGTTCCCAAGAAATTTTGAGATGGACGTTTTGGTCCCCCAACAATATTTAATTATATTAGTCTCCAACTTTTGTAAACGTCCATCACTTTAGTCCTTATGTTAGTTTCCTATGTGAAATCCTAACGGTGGAGTCCAACGTATCACGTTCAGGTGATCAGTTATCCGTTAAGCGCCACGTGTTAAATAAAGACGAATTGGTCCCTATTCTGAATGATGCTAAACGTTGCGTTTTGGGAGTAGGGCACGAGGGTGTGTGTCGTTTCGTTAGCTGAGTGGCTCTAAAGGTCTATTTTTGTCTTCCTCCCCCAAAATAAAATTACAACCAACGCCCTCTCTTCCCCTAGGTTTTACAAAGAAAGCCACCACCACGTGAACCGCTAGTCTTCCAACGACCTCTACTGACATTGTTAACTCAAGGCTTTGTACCAGACGAAGTTATTGTAGAAGAAGGTTTTGCCGGTTTATCGGTCTTCACCAGTCAGGTTAGTATATCTATTCTCTATTATGATGCGGATGGTATAGTTGATCGTCGTTGCAATTGTTCGAATGTGTTTACCTTGTGTATCTGTTTTGGTAGTAGAAATTAGTTACTGAAGAAAGTGTTTTTAAGTTCTTCATTACTATGAAAATCAGTTACTGATAAGTGACGTAATGCATGCATATATGAGTTTAACATTAAAAAGATTCAATATTTTGTGGTAAATACACTTTATACATTGATTAATCTAGTTATCACAATTAGAAAATCAAAGTTTGAGCAGTTGTTGTTTAATATGAAATTGTTCTGTATAATTTTGCGTTTTGGTTTTGACATTTTATTCCATGTTTATGGATTGCAGATGACTGATTGGCTTATCCATGTCTTTCAACATGGGGAGAGTTTTGTCAAAGATAACAAGGGTGAACTTCTTTACATTAATGGGAATGTAAAGAGATTTTCTCCATTGATCTTGATTTAGTAAATTATTTTTATTTGGAGAAAATGTTTGAAGAGCTTGGCTACCATGCATACAAGAAGATGTATTGGTATGACCCAACAACTCCTAGTTATGAAGTACGCCTACATCCTATATATTGAGACAAGGAAATTAGAGAGATGTGTGACAAAAAGAGGGAAGACAGAGAGACGGATGAATTGTGTCTGTTCTTTGATCATCCAATTATGGAAGATGTTGATTTTGAGGACCTTGTTAGGGATAGCAATGATACTGATGAGCATAACAAGGCAAGAAAACCAATTTCTGACAATGATAGCTATGATAGCTATAAAAGTGTTGAAGACGAGGCGTGTAAACCCCCACCTCCAGGCTTTGAGGATGATACCGATGATAGCTATGATAGCTATGAAGATGAAGGACTCATGAAGAAAACAAAGAGCAAAGGTGGCAAAAGAGATAAGAAGGGTAAGAAGAAAGCTATTGGAAAAAAGGATAATGCAAGAAAGATGGCGGTTGAAAAAAGGGATAATGCAAGGAAGAAAGGTGGGCCTAAACAGACTACTAGGCCCAATGACAAATCTGGGCCCAATATAACTGCTGGGCCTACTCCTACTACTAGGCTTACTCCTACTGCTGGTGGATTAGAATTTGGTGTTGGACAGGGTATAGCAGAGAAAGAAGATGACATCTTTAGTGATGAGTCTAATAGTTTAGGATTTGAGTCAGAGGGGTTTGATACACCTCAATCATTAGACAAAGGGGGAGATGATTTTGACTGGCCCCAATTCAATGAAGAAATAGATTTTGGTGATGTTCAACTCCAATTGAACATGGAGTTTGCCACATTGGAGCAATTCAAGCATGCCTTAAAGGACCATACTATTGCTGAAGGAAGGAGGATTTTTTATGTTAAAAATGATAATAGAAGAGTTAGATGCAAGTGTGCAAGTGGGGAAGAGAAGGCCATGATTGCAAAGGCAAAGTTTAAGGCTAAGTGTAAGGCTCAAAGGAAAGAGACTGATGCTGCAGAAGCGGATAACTCTGGAGAAAATCAAAAGGAATCTAATGCTGAAAACAATGGAGGATCAGGAATAAAAGATACTAGAACAGTGAAGGCAAATGCTCTGGCTACAGAAGTTGCAACAATGACCAATCAGACTGGAGGGAATGGAATTGCTATTGTCCCTAGCAGTGATGATAATGAATGTCCCTGGCTGATCTATTGTGCCTGGAATAGTGCTAGAGGGTGCTATCAGATTAAGACGTATGAGCCTAAACATACTTGTGCTAGGAAATTTGGGTTTAACATGGCTGATCAAAAATGGGTGGCTGATAAATTAGAGAAGAGGTTATTGACCCAACCTCACATGACTCATGGCGAAGCTTTTGATCATATTAAGATCGACTTTAATGTGGTATGCAATGACAAGATGATTTATAAAACTTTAAGGGTTGCTAGGGAAAGTTATGTTGGGAATGAGAGAGCTCAGTATAGAAAGTTGAGAGATTATCTCACTGAAATTCACAAAAGTAATCCTGGCAACACTGCATTGCTGGAAACAACCCCCACAATTCTGGGTTCACCGCCATTATTTAGCAAACTGTATATTTGTCTGAATGGGTGTAAAAGGGGGTTTAAGGCTAGTTGCAGACCACTAATTGGGTTGGACGGATGTCACTTGAAAGGATATTATTGGGGACAACTGTTGTCTGCTACAGCTCAAGATGCAAACAATCACTTCTATGTGATTGCCTATGTGGTGGTTGACAGTGAAACAAAACAAAATTGGAAGTGGTTTTTACAAAGTTGAAACAAAACAACTTATATTGAAATTTGGTCGTAAATTAACTTTCCCACTTTGTTTTCTACATATATATAGTCATGTCTCAAGCTACTCTTTATATTGTTGCATATTTATTAGATGAGAAAGCGTGCCATACAAAAAAGTGTGTTACTATTCATGTGATATTATTGGTATATATAAAGAGCATGTTACTCTTCACCTAATAATATTATGTCTATTGTTGCATAATATAATATTCAGTTGTGATATTATTGGCAGATATAATAGCATGTTACTATTCATGTGATATAAAGAGCATGTTACTATTCATGTAATATTATTGGCAGATATTATTAGCATGTTACACTTCACATAATAATATCATGTCTAGTGTGCCTAAATTTATGTTATGTATAGGAAACACGTTCAAAGGAAATGTAGTGAAATGCGTGACACTTGAATTAGTGTAATTGATTATACAAGTCTCTTATGCTCTTGAATTTTTTATTTGAATTGAATTACTTGTAGTAATTAAATTTGAATTGGTGTCATTATATTTGAATTGAATTGAGGTGAAGTTAATATAAAATAGTGTTCTAATAAAGTCTTAGGTGGATGGAAGGATCTGTATGACTGCCAAATTATATTATCAAGGACCAATCTGTCTGATAAATGATTTACTTAGGGGCCTATGTGTCTGATAATTAAATTTTTTGGGGACCTTTCTGATCTATGATTTTATTAAAGAAGTTTGTATATGTGTTTGTTCATTTTGATGTTTTTTGCAGGGTTTACTGCTTGCTTTGCATGAGGTGATGCCGAATGCACACCACATGAATTGTGTAAGGCACATTTAGAAGAATTTTATTGGGAGGTTCAAGGACAAACAGCTAAAAAATATGGTGTGGGCATGTGCAAAGTGTAGTACAGATGCAGAGTTCTAGCATCATATGCAGAGGCTGAAGAGGATGAACGAAAAAGTATGGGCATATCTTGCAAAGTTTCAACCCTCTTGCTGGACCAAATCTTATTTTAGTCATTGGCCAAAACTTGACAACGTGACCAACAACATGAGTGAGGTCTGGAACGCCAAAGTTAACCACTATAGGGGAAAGCCTATTCGCACCATATTGGAGGAGCTTCGCTGCTACTTCATGAGGAGAATAGCAAAACACAAGAAGATTCTAAACACCTACAACGGAGTACTGGCACCAGTTCAGCAAAGGAAATTGGAGGACCTTATGAAGGATACTAAGTTCTGGACGGCTCAATGGACTGGTGACAATGATCATAACGTGTTTGAGGTGCAGACACATTCAAAGAAAGTTGGTGTGCATCTTGGAAGGCATACTTGTACTTGCAATATGTTGCAACTGACAGTTAGTAATAACATGTTGTGTTTGACTTACATGGGTTTAAGATATGTATTCTGCTGTACTAAAGTCAATGCTACTTAATTCTTTGTAGGAATACCATGTGTTCATGCATTAGCAGCGATTCAAAAGAGGTGTGATAGGCTAGAACCATATGTGCATCCTTGGCTAAAGATGGATGCATTTAGAGCAACCTATGCGCATGTCATCAAACCTGTCAACTCAGAAGAGTATTGGGTGAAGACTGGACTACTATCTTCAGAGCCACCCATCATTAGGAGGCCTGCAGGCTGCCCCACGAAGAAAAAAAGGAAGGCAAACCCTGTTGAAGACACGCTGATGGAACAAAGGGACGAAGAACATTCAAGGTTACCTATAAAAAATGTGGCGAATCTGGCCACAATGCAAAAACATGCAAGTGACCACCAAGGCCTAAACCCCCACCAAAGAATAAAGGTAAAAAAAAAGGTAATGGAAGTGGATCCACCATTGCAGCAAGGTCACAAGAGGAAGTACAAGTAACCCTATCAGCCCCTCAACCACAGCCACATGTACCTTTCTAAATTGGATTATATTCGATGATTTGTATGCCATTTATGTACTTACTTGTCTTGTTACTTCGTGTTGTGTTAGGAGCACACTACTAACTCATCCAACCAAATTGCATCAGCAACAAGTTTTAGGCCTCCAAGACCCAAACAACAAATTCTAAGACCTCATGTAGCTCTAGTCACTGCCCCAACACCTCCTATGAAGCTTGTTTCGGCTTCAAGACCTTCACCTCCACCTACAGCCCAATTTGCTCCAGTGCCTAGGTCATTCCATCCGAATTAGATACCAAGAGTCTCTCTGAAAACAATTGCTGCTACAAGTTCTGGAACTGCTGCCAGAATATTCAAGTTCATGCCTACACCAGGACTCAACCTCCAAAAGAAGAAATGATATTGCTCTGTGATACGCTGATTGTAGTTATGTTGTTTAGTTTTTTAAGACCCTTTTGTAATAGATTATGGTTATGTAGTGCATCTATGCAACTTTAAGATATGCTTTTGGAATGTATCTTTGATACTAGCAACAGATATAAACTAGCTACGAGCAAATTTTTGGTTGAAATATTCAGAACTTTGATGCTTGATTTCAATTATATGAAATTATGGTTATTAGACTATTTTCATAATTATTAGTGCTGTGATTTGTATTAAATTAGGTTTTTGGAACATTATTTTTGTGAATGCATATGATTCTAATATTGGGCAAAGAAAATTTCATTAGACAATTCTGACAGACTATAATATTGGCAATTACACTTTGATCAATTATTCAATTACAATATATCCATACATTATAAGCACCTAATTCCATTCTTTTCCTACCTAGCTATATCTTTCCTACAAAAATACAAACGAAAAAACCTAACACGAAAAAGAACACACTTTTGCATTGACTCCACTCCCTCCTTTTACTTACATTTTTAGTATTCTTCTCTAATTCATCTACCAAATCTTTCAACTTCTTCACCCTCTCTTCCAATACAACATTATGCTGGCTACCTTGCATTTCATGGGAAAAAACTTTGTCAAACCATATAAAAAATTCATGGTGTGGAAGATTCTCCTACATTGAAGGGGAAAATGCACAAAATCGGAGTTAACCCATAAAGAAAGATACCATACCCAAATGTTCCTTACCCTATAATAAGGATATCCAAAGAAAGGTCTTCTTGGATTCTTATCTGCTCCAGACTTCACAACAATGGCATAAGCTCCACAATGGCATCTTGGATTCTCCCCTCTTGCAATTCCAAATTTGGGGCCACCTGAAGCATTGCTAGCACTACCATCTCTGCTACCTCTAATAACTCGTCGACGATAAGAGATTGCTGAATTCCCTCCACTTGCCATGGTTACACGTTTTCAGAGTAGCACACGAAGATGATGATGACCTTCACGCCGTTGTTTTAGGATTTAGGGCATCATACAAAAATACTTTTGTAGTTGTCTTTCCAGTCCTTTCATCCCACGTGGTATTTAACGACTTACTCAACACCTTAATATGACACGTTAGATTCCACCGTTAAGGTTTCACGGAGTAAACTAATAGAAGGACTAAAGTGACGGACGTTTACAAAAGTTGGGGACTAATTATGTAATTAAATTTTGTTGAAGACCAAAACGTCCACTTCAAAATTTTTTAGGGACCAATTTGGGTAAATACTCTAATTTTAATCTTGTTATCACCTTACCTAATTTTTTGCTTGAAAAGAAGTTTCTATTTAATCCTTTGATATTTATCTGTCTCAAAGAGTTAATTAAATAAAAATGTTTTTGACCTATCTGGAGATTGAATTAGTATTATGCTTAAAACAATTGATTCCCTATTATATTACACCTCCAATGATTTCAATAGGATGAACAAATATTACGTTTTATATGCTAAATGGTTAAAATTAAGGTAGAAACTAAAATCGTTATATATGCAAGCTTAACTCACAACTTACCAAATTCATTTCTACTATTGTATTCTTATCTTGCAACGAAGTTTTAAAAATTAAAGACGGTGAATAGTTTTAATGTAGTACCAACTTACTAATATATTTTTTCAATATGTCATCTAACTTATAACAATTTCAGAAAAATAAAACTAAGACACACTTATTAGCATGATATATATTAATGAAACATGAAATTAATAAATATTATGAAATTTAACAATGATAATGTAATTTTTTTTAAATGATTTCATCAACCACATTGATTTTATTAGATATGAAGTCTCAGGCTTAACAGAGTCAGATTACATAACCAACAGTTCAAAAAAAAAAATTACTCTACTTGCACTACATCACTAATATAATTGTAGAACTAAAGACCATCACATGTCAACCATCTTTTCCACCACCTTTGATATTGCCATTGCTAGGAAAATTGAATTAGAAAAAAAGGGTAATGAATAGTAGCCCTTTAGACGAAGACAAAAGTGTAACCATCAAGATACAATTGTATGAAATAGGTTAATATTTCAATATACTAATTTAGTAAGTGAAATAATAGTAATAGGTGCCTCCAATGTAAGAATCTCAATAGTTGCAGTTGATGCAACCTAGAAAGTGAATTCTAAAATAGCACCATCTTCATAAGAGAACTCAAAATTGTCTTATTTTTCTCTTGAAATCACCATATTCTGATATTTCAATTGGAAATTTTCTATTTGACACAAAAATTAAATAATTAATCAAAATCATTTGAGGTGCTCTTTAAAAAAAAAAATGATACAAAGTTGTTTTATTGTTCTAAGAATTTTATATTTCTATTCACAGTGAATCCGATACAAAAAAAAGTACTTTCTTGTAACACTAAAACCTAAATTTTAAAATAGTTAAGGAATAGGACATTTAGCAATGTATCTTAAGGAGTAAAAATGTTATACCATGTCCTCTAAACCAAATATCATAAAGTCTGTTGCACCAGCCAACAAATTTTTAGGAAATACAATATTTACAGACAACTCCAATTCATTTGTTATCAATTACAACCCAAGAAGATTCAACCTATTGAATACCATGACATTTGTTCCAACAACCTTCCAAAGAAAGCAAAATCCAAAAAATATCAAAAACCTAGCATTGCTCAAATCATATCGTGTTAACAACAACATACAACATATATAAAGCAAAAATGGTTTTGTTTTGGGAGTGTACCAAGCAATACAATATTTTTTCTTTTTTCTTTTTTGCAACAATGTCAAAATTTGTTTAATTAAATCTTCGATCTGTCATTGTTTCTAAAATTCAGATTGAAATCTGCAATAAAATTTAAGACAAATTTACACACGCAATCAATTGGCAATATTCATTGTTAAAGGAACAAAAGATGTTAGTAATAAAGTTAAACTTGTCATGCCTAGAAGATACTATGCCAAAAAGTAGTGGTGAGTAAACAATTTCTATGGCTTAATGATGTAGAAATACTATTCTTAACAGGATAACAATAGTTCCTAAAAAAATCCAATAATTTTTTTAATAACACCAAATACACAAAAATCTCCCATAAGGCAAGAACACAAAGCAATGTATGTAGCTCAACACCTAAATAGTATTAATTCAAATAAAGGAACTTTAAAAGTATACAATTTTTAATAACTCAAATATTTCTAACTGTCAACCCAATCTTTTATTTTTTTTTCTTATTTTAAAAACATGAAACTTTTTCTTTGCCAATTAACTAAGTAATGGATATTGAGTAACAGTAACCTAAATTCTAAGTAAATAAAAGGGGTAAGTATTGTTTTGGTTCCTAACGTTTAGAATCAGAATCGAAACCGTCCTCAACGTAAGTTTTCATTTAGAATCATCATTAACGTTTTTTCGTATTAAAATCGTCTTTTTTAATAAAATTTTTTATTTTATTACTAAATTATCCCTGTCCTAATAAAAAATTTATAAAATAAAAAAAAAAGAGAGCCAACGAGAGAGGAGATCCGAGAAAGAGAGATAGAGAGAGCGCCGGTCGAGGGGAGGAGGCCGCTGCCATAACCGCTGCCACCATCACAACACCTGCATTGTCGCCAGTCTGCCCACGAGTCGCCGCCAGAACCGCAAACAGAGGAAGACATCGCCGTCGTTCATACATGCTTCTGCCGCCGTGGAGTGCGTTGCCGGGAAGGGGAGCTCGACGCAAGGAGGGCGGCGCGCGAAGGAGAGAGAGAGAGAGGGATCCGAGGCTGAGCTGGGTTCCTACTATCGCCGATCTACCGGGGTTGCCGAATGCATCTGCTTTTTTTTTCTACTTCTGCATCTGTTTTTTCTTCTGCTTTGCTTTTGCTTCTGCTTCCAATTCTGAATTTTGATTTATTATTTTTCTGATTGATTTTGTTGTTGAATTTGATGTTGTTTCTGAATTTGAATAACGTGTTATTGTTGGTGTTCTTAAATCTGATTATTAGTATTTAATGGGAGTAAAAGAGGTGGTGGTGATGGAGTAAGGGAAGTGGTGGTGGTGGTAAAGGTGCTAGTGGTGTTGGAGGGTATTTTTGTCCGTAAAAAGTTAAAAGGACGATTTTAATACGAAAAAAAACGTTAAGGATAATTCTAAATAAAAAATTATGTTGGGAACGGTTTCAATTTTAACCCTGAACGTTAGGGATCAAAACAATACTTACCCCTAACTAAAATAAAAAAGTAGAGGTAACTTATATCTAAATATATTAAAAAGAAATCATACATTCTTTTCTCCAAAATCATTTCTCAAAATGTATATCTTCGGAGCGACATTGCGTTGCTCATCTACACCTCATAAAGGATGTTACAACTAAAACTCATACACTTTCATAGTTATATCAAAATACTCAAACCTAGAAACACCAAATTCACTAAATTTCAAAGCGCAAATAGTAAATGGAGCAAAACTTCCCCACATCAAAAACTAAACATAAGATAATTCCCAGCTTATGCAAATTAATAAAAACAATAAAGTCAACTCTAATTCACATTATTTCAAGTTTATGTCAATCATAGAATAGAAAATACACTAATAAGAGCACTTTTATTGGAGAAGGGTGAAAATAAAAGGATAAAAAAACAAAAACAAACAAAACTTTACGGAAGACGAAATTACAAAATCAAAGAAAAACATCACTAAGCTTCTTGTATAACATCACTTTGACTCCAACTTGAAATAATGAACACCAAGCCTTTGATTTTTTGTATAACACCACTTTAACATCACTAATGTAACATTATGTGCATATGATGATAGCTTTGTCAAAAGTTTAAATTAGGAATTGATTTAATTCAAAGAAAGTGGTGGTGCAGTTATATCAGTATGAGAAGATAGTATAAATATTAATTTCTAAGGGTAAGTATAGAACCTCCAGTTGAGGGGGAAGCATAGAGCCACTTAAAAGACAGAAATCAACAAAAACCCAAATCCATCTCAAACCAAAAGTATCAAGCTCAAGCTAAATAATTTAGATTTATTTTGTCAACAGTTCACATCAGAAAATGGTGGTGCAGTCATTTCAATAAATCTTATTGATCTTTTTTTGTATCTAGACAATGATCAGTCTCTATGGCAATATTGAAAAGATTAGTTGTAGTAAGCATTGTAAGGAAGCACTCACTCACCTTAGTTCTCACAATTCTCACTAATGTATGCTTATCTAAAGGTGAGGATGTAACCATGAACTGAAATTGATATATCATTTCAACTCAAAACATAATCTATAGATACAAACATAATTCATCTTTATATACATTAACTATATGGTATATCAATTTCAAAATAAATGTCTCAAATTAGTTATGTACTTGAACTAATCAAATTATTGAAAACATCGTAATTTAATGAATTAGATCCTTGATAAAAAATTATCAGGATTACCTCTTTTTATCTGACATTTTTATTCTCTCTTTTTACTCATTTTCTGTTATGTATTTTATTATAAGATAATAAAGTCAGTATTTTCTAATATTTTTTAATATACAATTATTTTGGACAGAATCCCATTTTAAGGAGATGCCTATTTTAAAGAAAATTGTAGTACACAGACATGACAACAAACTTTATTGACCTTTTTTTTGTCTATTGTCTCTATCTGTGCTTGTTTCCTCTACATCATCAATATAAGCAACGTGTAATGAAGGATATCTACAACCAAGATCTTAAAGGAATATATAGTGAATTTGCCACTCATAAGAAGGGCCATAGTTATAGGCTTATAGCCTTCCCTAATCTTATGCTCAAATTTTAGTGCCACTTGAGAAATAAAAAGTAGAAATCAACTAAAACCAAAATCAATCTCAAACCAAAAGTATCAAATAACTTTGAAAATCCAGAGGCTTCAATAGACGCTCACCTTCATCCAATTTAATGTCAACATTGTACAAAGGTTATCCTCCAACTTGAACCTTTAGAAGCCAAAACACAAATAAATTACCAAATATATAAATAAAGGACAATTGAAGATTCGATGAAAGAGATTTATTAGAATGGATGAAGCTAGTTACAATGTTCCCACCTATCCTCCTAAATATAGACGTTTGAAAGAGTTAATAGACCTCTTGCAATGAACAAAATTAAATAAATAAATAAAAGACCTGAAAACAGAACATACACAATATCAGTTAAAACTAACAAAGAATTCAAAATCATAGAATTTAAATAAATAAATAGACAAACTTGATGAAACGATGAGAACTTTTTATATGTGATAATGGAATGTATCACAGAGCAATACAAAACATGAAATTCAAGTATGTGAAGCAGTAATCAGCTCAGGAAAACTAATTAAAAATTGAATTGGAAATTATCAAAACACTAAAAGGGGTGGTTCCAAATAGATACATATTTGATTCACAATTTTCATTGGAAACATATCTTTGCCATAGTATGCTCAAAATAACTCAGTACTCAAAATAACTCAGCTCGCAATGCATCTGAAAGATAAACTTTTCCTGAATCAAAGAATTGCACAACACCACAACACAGTTTCACATTTCAACATAAAATTTGCTTCACAATCCCAAAAAAAAATCGTGAAAAAGACCAACTAAACAAAAGGGGTACTACAAAATTGTTCAAAAATGGCTAAAAAACTTCCATTTACCCGCATAAGTTGTGTCCAGAACTTCCAAGCTCCAACTGTGAAACACTCTTCATTTTGTGCTTCATCTTGTTCTTACCCTCTACTGGTTTCTCTTTCGCCTTCTCTTCTTCTGAACCAACACTCTTCATATCCAAAGATCAAAGCTTTCACTTGCACGAAATACATAGATATCTTCCACCTGCGTGTCGTTGGACATGCAACCCTTGCCGAGCAAGCTGAGATAGATTTTCTTGCGCTTTAACAAGAGGAGAGAGAAGAGAGGATTGAAATTTAATTTGTTACTCAAACTTGGTGAAAAATTTTTCGCTTCTTTTGTTCTTCTCCATTTTGGGAGCTGGGATATCCCTATCTTTCTTTAAAAAATAAAATCATCTTATAAACTTCCCCCCTAGCTTATTGATCTCTGAATCTGTTTAACATAGGTCTGAGAGTAACCGCCTGAATCTTGGAACCTGAGAAACAATAGATTTCATGAGGAAAGCATCATTAAGTACATTATATAATACAAAGGAGAATAAGGAATTTAACAACCAAGATATTGAGCACATAGCTTTGGCTGGTAGGATTAGGCACTCCCTGAATTCCAAGAACTCTGACTTTCAGCCTCTATGTTTCTTTCTCAAAATTCAAGTTATTGATCATGTCAAAGGCAACTGCCATTTTCAAGAAGACTTGAAAAAGTAAACTCAAAAATAGATGGGAGTTTGAAGTGAAGATTGGAAGAATAATAAGTGATACTGTTGTGTGAAAAATTGGATTAGAGAAAAGAACATTTACAAATGAACCACAATTTTTTTTAATTTTATTTGGTAATGCCACAGAATAGGAGGGAACACTAACAAAGAAGTTATTAATGATGGCATAATCAACAAAAAATTAGGATAACTATGTTTTATATCAGTAGAATGTGTGCACAGGTAAGGGATATAATATAAAAGAGTGGAACAAACACACTCATAGCTTATAAATATGTCAATGATCACGTGACTTACGTAAAAAATGCCTTAACTTTGATACCCAAGAAAACAAAAAAATGCAAATGATACATACCTATGGTATAGATATGTGAAGTAATGAACTAATAATTGATTGATGGAAGAATATGACGGAAGCAATTTCATGGAAGAAAAAAAATGCATTCAACCAAATTGCTTTGTTTAAATTTGAATATCAAGTAAAGAGACATAAAAAAAGAAATTCCTCTACCAGATGAATTAAACTCATTTAATCATGAATAGTCATCAATCAACAATACAAAATGAGATGTAAACCTTCAACCAGGTTAGGTAAGAAATGAAAAATTGGAAGAAAAAGAATTAACAAACAGGCAAACCTGGTTAAGAATGATACTAAATTATCCAATTTTAAAGAACTATATACAAATCCTTCCATGCCGGGAGCAATCACGATGATCATTTATGAGATATCATGGAGGAGAAAACATAACTATAGCCTATCTACCAATATGCAACAAAAGCTAACAATGGCTCCGAGATCAAAGGCATACAGATTGGGGAGGAATAAGAACGAATATATTCACACATCAACAAACAAAATTAAGAGGAAACTATATTCACAAACAGGGTTCTAGCATCAACCAACAAAATTCCAACACCCAACTTAAAAAAGAAAATAAAAAGTTAATTCCTAAACTTGTTTAGCTTTCTCAATCGTAATCTTACTGTGGTGGTCTCAGTGAATTTGTCTCCTCCAATGCCAACGTTACTGCCTCTAAAGTTGGCCACAATATTTCCATCCGTAATCTTGAAGCAGGGATTGAGCCTCACAATACCCTGAAAGAAATTGTTTAGTGACATCACAAGGACCAGTTTGAACATGGCAGGTTTTCATCTTCTAATCAAGAAATTGAGGTATCAAGGATTGAACAAGATTAGATTAGAGTAACCTACATCATCCAAATCAAACAATTTCACAAATCAAGATTGACATCAATCAACTGAAAAGCTAGATGATGATACATACAAGATATCCAGCTAATGATGATCCATCAGAATGGCAATGAGGATAATTTCATTTCAAGTTGGCAGTCTGAGCGGTTATTATCTTCCGCAGCATCTAGGTGAAGTTTACTAACAAGTCAATGGTGGCGCATTTTGGAGATTGCAGAACTTGGAAGTGTTTGACACTCTTGGGATGATACGGGTAGATATTGGAGCTATTTGTTGGTTTCTCGGAATTTGATGTTGAGGTCGGTTTCAAAGGGTGAAACGATGTCTACCCCTGTGTGGAAGCAAACGAATCCATTTTTTGGAGGAGGCAGGATGTTTCTATATGTTTTCAATTGAAACAGAAAATGAAAAACGGGGGGAAAGAAATGGATTTGGCTGCTAATGGTTTGAACAGTTATGTTCCTGGTTTTAGAAATGGTAGAGAGTTTGGGTGGTGAGAGGAGGGTGTAAATGGAATCGCCCCTTCCACCCACCCCCCTTCTCCGGCCCTGGGGGGAGGGGGGGTTGGCATGATGAGAATAATTTAGGAATTTAAAATAACTTTTTAGTGTTTGGGTAGTTTTGGGAAGTAAGATTTTATTAATTGGGCATAGTACTGTTTTCTTCTGGATAACATTCTATTATGAAGTACCCTTTTCATTTCTTGCATGCTATAAGGATAAAACTAAAAAGAAAGAAACATCAACATAGCCTACACTAAATTTGCTTCTAACAATCATAAAATTCTATATCCAACCAAGACCGAAGGTGTATTTAGATTACTTAGGTAGCACCAACCAAAAATTGTCCATTATATATTAAATTTTCACAGCAATGCTTCTTTCTCAACTTTATAACTCAAAATGCCATTATATATTAAATTGCCATCAATGATTGTCTAAAACATTTCCAGTTTACCTATACCTTCTCTTGCACACTAGTGTTCCACCACCATGACTCCTTGCCTCTTAATCTAATCCCTCTAGTTTTACCAAAACTTTTTTTTGCTACTCTTCGGATAACATTTGTCATCTCATTTAATCTCAGCTATACTTAGAGGTGGATTGGATCTGATCCGCATATCCGCCGTGTTTATCCGAATCCGATCCGAAAATTGCGGATATGGATCCGATCCGCACACTAATAGAATCGGATTGCAGATTTTGTGTAGGTATCCGCATATCCGCAAAAATAAAGAAATAAACAAGTAAATAATCTTTTTATGTTTTATTTCAACTAATAATTATCATATATGTTGTATTATCTTAATTTGTTATTTAAAAAAAAAGTATGTTTAATGTTATTTTAAGAGTAAACATATTTAAAAGAATAGAAAAAATTAATTTTATTGATATTTTTTAATAAAAATAAACTTTTAAAAATATATTTGTGTTTTGCGGATATATCCGATATCCGATCCAAGCTTAAAAACTGTGAACATTGGATCCGATTCGATCCAATGATTTTAGTGCGGATCGGATCGAAATTTTGGCTATTATCCGATGTTTCTTTGTTTCTTTTATTCATCTTTCGATGTTTCTTTGTTTCTACTGTGATCAAATAATTCAAGTTATAAAAAAATAACAACAAAAAACATAATACACAAGAACCAACAACAAAATTATACAAACATTACAAAAAACGTTTAATACCGTCCGATTTACCAGTGAAATTCTTAAAAAATCCAATGGTAGAATTATTACTCATGGAACAAATCTGACGGTATAAACATCGCCAGTAACTGTTTATGCTTATTGCCGCCGGAATTTTTTTCGACGGTAATTCTAGAATTGCTATTTTTATTTGTTATTACCGTCGGATTGAAATCTGACGGTAACCTTCGCGCCATTTTAACTTTTTGACGCCCTAATTACCGTTGGAAATTTTTGTGAAATTCCGACGGTGATATTATTTAATAGAATAAATTAAAGAAAACTAAATAATATCGCCGGATTTATCCCACAAAAAATTCGACCGTAATATTAAAAAAAATTAATTTTTATTTAATGTATTTTAACTATAATGATCATAACTATAACCTAATGAAAACTAAATAATATTATGATAACTAACATTGAAATTAAAAATTAATGAAAACTAAATATGTTTCATTAAAATAAAAAATTTGGCAGTTTCCCCTTAATTCAGAGATCACCAATTTTTTTTTTCAATTTTCACAGTTTAAAAACAATTGCAAGCATACAAACAACCAATACATCTTTTTTAAATTTTTGGAAATTTCGGTAAAGTTTCAACTAAAATTAGCGATCTCCACCAAATGTAATTTTCAACTGTTACAACCAAACATATCTTTAAACAATTTTAATAAAAATTCAGCACTAGGCAACCTTCTCCCTCTTCAGTCCTAAAACCCTATCCTAGAAAGAAAACTTAAACAATTTAACATGTCTAGAGAAAGAAAACCAACCTCGATACTGTACGAACAACCCACGTATATAAGGAGCACGAACAACCCATGTATATAAGGAGCACCAACAACCCACAATAAGGCTAGATAACGTTCAGAAACAAAGAAAATCCTAAAACAGAAACGAAGTTAGTAATAACTAATAAGTAAAAAGTCGATAAAAATTAATAATAAAAAATTAATAACATTTTTAAAAATACTAATAAAAATCAAATGAAGATAATTACCTTAAACTAATCCCATAAATTGTAAACTGTAAATCTACATAATTTACTGCTTAACCTTAACCCAAAACCCTAAAAACTTACTTTATCTAAATTCAACCCAAAATTATTCTAACTTCAACCTTAAACTAAACCAACCTTATTTAATGAAAAATTTTGATAAAATTTTAATAAAACCCTAAATAGAAAAAGCTAATTTATCTAAATAATTATCTTAATTCACAAATTTACCTAACCTTATTTAATTCCTAATTACACTAAATTAATCTAACAAACAATACAACATAACCCTAATTACATATTTCATAAAAAAATTTAGATAAACATTTAATAAAAGTAAAGCAAATGGAGCAACTGCTCATCTCTAGATGTGGTGGTCCTCGGCGGTGACCATGGCAGCACAGTGGTGACTTCCAACGGTGACAGGACAGCGGAGGCGGTCGGTGGAGATGCGGCAGAGCTGTGCTCTGAGACTCCCACAACAACGGGGCCAAGTTCTACACTGCGGCAGCAACAGTGGAGCAGTTGCGGCGGCAACAGAGGAGGTTCGCAGCGGCCACCTTCAATGGAGGAGAGGGAGAGAGTGGATTTGCAGAAGGGAAGGGGAAAAGGGCTCGCATTTCAAATTTACCATAAAATTATCGTCGGATTTACTGCAGAAAAATCTAACCATAATGAGCTGCAGTTATCAAAATGACATTTAATTTTTTGGCGTTACCGTCGGATTTTTCCGTCCCAAAATCCAATGGTAATGTTGGCACCGTTAAATCCCCCATTCACGCCAAAAGTTCCGTTGGATTCTGGGATGGGCTACCGAATTCGACGGTAATTTTTTTATCAGACAAAATATTATAGCAATCCCTTGTAAAATCCCTTGCCGTGAAAATCAAACAAAAAAAATCCAATCTCCATAAAAGAAAAGTTACATGCATCAAAGCGGTAAAAAATAAGATTCACGCGAACAAAAAATACAGAGAATTTCATAAAAAAAAAGGAAAAAAAAACATTACATGAGAGAACACTAAAAGACACATAAAAAAAACAAATATTCATCCTATGAACATGAAAAATAAAATAAAAAGTAAGTAAAAAAATAAAACTTAGAATAGGACACTAAAATCGATTTTAAAAAAATTATTTCCCTTGATACTGCCGGAAACCAAATTTAAAAATTCTTGATGGAAAAAACATATTAGATTGAAGCATGATTGTTCCATGTGCTTTTTAAAGATCAGAATAAAGGAAGGTGTTGGCAATAAGAAAATAATATATGAAGAAACCAATAGTTTAATATATTAATGTAAGGTTAGTTCTACATTTTTTTTTAATACCCAGTACTCTTTTTAAAGTTTTAAAGTATTTTTCTTCGTTTGACTATAATTTTTCATTGCTTATGACTGTAATATGACTTCTATAGTTATTTTTTATTAATTTGGTCTTTTTAATGTGATCAATAATTCATATTAAAAAAATAACAATAATAAACACAATACATAAGAACCAACAACAAAATTGTACAAAGTCAAACATACAAAGAAATCAAACTCCAAAAAAAATAACATGCAACAAAGAGCGGTAAATGGTAAAAAAAAATAAGATTCACACGAACAAAAAGAACAGAATTTTGTAAAAAAACAACAAAATATACATGAGAGAACACCAAAGAAAAGACACTAAAAAAGATTAAAAAAAAACAACATTCATCGTATGAACAAGAGAAATACAATAAAAAGTAAGTAAAAAATTAAAACTTAAAATAGGGCACTAAAAACGATTTAAAAGAATTATTTACCTTGGTACAGACTGAAACCAAATTTAAAAGTTCTTCGTGGGAAAAAAAATTAGAAGCACAAAAGAAAAAGACATTGAAGCATGATTGTTCCTTGTGCTTTTTAAAGATGAGAATAAAGGATACTGCCGGTAAAAAAATATATATGAATAAACCAATAGTTTAACCTATTAATGTAAATGAGTTATTAAATTAAATAATAAAATGCCCATAAAGTACTTCTTCTTTTTTAGTCTTCTTTGACTACTTATGACTGTAATATGACTTTTAGCGCTTCTTTGGATGCCATTAATTTGATGGGAAAAAAATCTTTTTTATTTTTTAGTAAAACTCTAGTAGTAAAAATAAAAATACTATAAAAATATAAAAAAAAACATCTTTTTTAAAAGCTACAATTTACATCTTTTTTAAAAAGATATTTTTTCTTAAAAAAAATGTTTTTCACATGATAAATAAACAAAAAAAATATTTTTTTCATGAGATATCCAAACATAAAATTACTTTTACTTTTCCAAAAAATCTTTAGAAAAAGATAATTCGTAAAAATATCTTTTTTTAAAAACTCATCCAAACAAGTCCTTACAGTTTTTTTTTATTTAGTCTTTCCAATGGTGATCAATAATTCATTGTATAAAAAATAACAATAATAAACATCATACACAAGAAGCAACAACAAAATTCTACAAAGTCAAACAAACAAATCAAACTCTATAACAAGAAGTAACATGAGCGTGAATAATAAAAAAAAAACATAAGATTCACAAGAACAACAAACACAGAATTTCATAAAAAATCATCAAAATATGTACCTTGAGAAACCCAATTTAAAAGTTCTTGATGGAAAAAATATTAGAAAAAACAGATTGAAACATGATTGTTCCTTGTGCTTCTTATAAGATGAGAATAAAAGATAGTGTTGGTAAAAAGAAAAGAATATATGAATAAACCAATAGTTTAACGTATTAATGTAAATGAGTTATTAAATTAAATGATAAAACACTCATAAAGTACATAAAATATTAATATACATAAGGTTAGTTCTACATTTTTTTAGAACTTTTTTACTATAATATTTCACTAGTTATGTACCAACAAAGACGAACACCCACACAGTTATGTATATTTACTTTTGTTGAGCTGATATAAGATAACAGTCAAAAATAAGGTCCAACAATAAGATATACCTCTGTACACCTTTGCGAATGCTAAGTGTACCCTCAAACAAATTTGCAAGCCTCTTGAGCAACAACAAAAACATTGGCCATTCTACAGCAAATGTTCAGAAATTGGTTAGAAAAATGCGGGCAAAAAAGTGAAAATCGTAGTATAACATTGCACTTAAAAGCAATAAAACTCAAATTTCATTCCAACTGAAGGAATATTGAAACCAAAGTACAGTTGGAGAGCCAAATGAAAACTGCAGATAAAATCGCTGAATAAGATTATTGAAAAATCACTTTAGCTTATGCAGTCAATGAATGATGTGGGATACTTTTGCACCAGATTTCTGAAGGTGGAGATTGGAGAACAGGAATAGCAAACTATGAAAAAACTAAGTATGATATCTTCTAGATTCTTACTCAGCTCACTTATTATGGGTGCAATTTGATTTTAGGTGAAATTTATGGTGCCTTTGTTGTGGTACCTAAATTGCCTAACTTACCTTTTAAAGTAAAAAATAAAATATTTAAAGTAAAAAATAAATTATTTAAAATTTATTAAATATTATCTATTTACCATTTTTAGTAACTTAGGCACATAGTTAAAGGCACCATAGCATAATAAGAAACTCTAAGGATCTCTTCATGAATATATTTTCTACTTTCATTTTCTATTTTCATTTCTTGAAAATGATATTCATTTTCAAATTTTTATATTTTAAAAAACGCAATTGGTTTTTAAATGTAGAATTCATTTCCGCATGCTAAAATCAATGAAAATATGTTTGGTTGGTCAATTTTTAAAATATATTTTTAAACTAATTTTAAAATATAAAATTATAATTATATTAAACGTATAATTTTAGTTAATTAATATTTTATTAAGTTCACAATTATTTTTTTAAAGTATCAAACACAAAATAAATTACTATCCCAAATTAATTAATTGCATTTCTAGTAAAGAGATACAATTTAACCAAACAAACAATAATAAGTGCAGTATCATATTCAATTAATGACTTACTTAAAACAGATATTAAAAAAGGGTGTTTTTCTCACGAAATAATTCTTTAAAATTTTTGGTTTAGTCACAAGAGAGAAAGGCATAGAAAAGGAATGAGGAGTCGAGTTAAAATAAAATAAAGGGTCTTTTCAAGCAAGTAGGATACGAGTTAAAATATAGGATCCCCGACCAAAAAAAATAGAAATAGAGAGGATCTTTTCAAGCAAGTAGGATATGAGTTAAAATAAAATAAAAAATTATGAAAAAGGTTGGAGAGAGAATCGAACCACGTTCTGCCTTAAGAAAAAATTGAAAAGAAAATATCATTTTCGTGTGTCATTTTTTAAAAATATTTTGAAAATTCTTAAATCATATTTTCATTACTTATTCTCATTTTCATTCATAATAGAAATAAAAATGGTCAAACCCTTATATGCTTAGTATCAGTTAGTTGATATGTAATTGAATGATAATGACAACCATAAACATCAAAACTCAAGTAACAAAATGACATATTCCCATTCCTAATTGCTACCAGAAAAAGAACATTCAAAGAATGTTTCATCAGTGTCTCTAGATTAGAAAAGGCGATCTCTATGTAGAAACAGTAACCTAATTTAGGATTGTAACCATAAACGAAGTTCATACCTTCCGAACATACTACTGCAACAAACAGCAAAAAAAAGTGAACAAAAAACGTAGACAAAAAAGAAGAAATAGTCCTGCAACAAACAGCAAAAAAAAGAAATAATGTTATATTTAGAGAGAAACAACATAGACAAAAAAGAAGGAATGGTAAAGAAAACAGTACATACCAGTTCTGCTTCAAGTGATGGCAGTGAATCACAGGCAGAACTTCCAACTCGTATAGCAAGTAAATCCTGGATGTTTGTATGGTTGATGAGAGAACGTTTGAACCATATACAAAATGGATTTACAGTTGAACTGGTTCAGCTAGAGCTTGACTGGTTTATAATGTGTAAAAATATTGGTTTATTTTAATTTAGAATGGTTAAACTAGGTTGTAAGCATGTAGGATGGTTGGTGTCTCTAGAATTGTGATAGGAAAGTGTTTTACCCAAAACATTTAGCATTTGTATCTTATGATTACTTTAGTATATTGTTTAACTTGCACTATACTAGTTACGTAGATTGAGCTATGTGAAGAAAATTCAGTTAGTGCTAGGTGCTCTCCAAAGCTTAATTGAAACAAAATACCAGATTCTCTGTTCATACTTCATAGTAGCTTTGTTAGAATCATGTTGATGTAATGTTAAGTAATTATAGTTTCCAATCTTCATAACTTATATTCATTTGGTACTGTTGAATTCATCTACCAAATTTTGCCATCATTTAACTGAATTGTGTGAATTTAGTGCAATTTTTTATTAGGACTGTTGGTTTTTAATTCTGTCCTTTTGGAAAAGCTTTAATTTCAGAATCTTAGATGCTTCTTTGCTTTATCAGGGGTCTAGTGCCCTTCTGGAAGTAACAACTTATATATTAGTATCCATAATCAATAGTAATCTTCTGTATATTAGACTATTAGTATGTGCATTCATAGTTTGTCCTTTATTGGATCTTGTTATATTTATATCATGACAAGGGAGTTATGGTAAAATAGTTGCTAAAGTTTTCTACTCTACCTGTTCATTATAGAGACTTTTGGAGTTTTGGCTTCTTACGAGCATTATATTGTATGTGGAAATCTGAGATCAAAACTATTTATCAAACACAAATATGCATTGAACATCCTTTTACAGTTTTACCTGGAGATGATCCCCAATCTTCGCAGCTCTCTGGCCAACACTTGAAATACGCGAATTCAACCTCGCAAAACCATCGAAAAGTGCACCTACACCTCTCTCCAGCTGATTAACGGAGGAGGAGTAAGAGGGCGAGCTAGCTTGAATTACTTCACTCCGGTCACCGTCATCGTCATCATCACTGGCACCACCCGCGTCGCCACCTCCACCCGCGGCGCCTCCGCCACCGCCCACTCTTTCTACCTCTTCTTCGTATATCTAATCCTCCTTGCTCCATCGTTATTGTTACTGTTTCATGGATGGCGATAACCTTTTTGTGCTGGTCAATGCCGCACTGGGAATGGAATGGATGAGAATGACGGCTTAGTCGGTCCGGAGAAGTCATCGACCTCGAGAGTGCCGGTGATAGTAGCAGTGAGGGTGACAGTGATAGTGATAATGGCAGTGAGAGTGATGAGAGCGATGGCGGCGACGCCGTTGAAGCCGCCGCCG
>NC_029773.3:4091223-4146495 GCF_000817695.3 Arachis duranensis | reverse complement strand
CGAAGGCGGCAGCGACTTCAGCGGCTAAGGCGGCGGCGGCGGCTTCAACGGCGTCGCCGCCATCGCTCTCATCACTCTCACTGCCATTATCACTATCACTGTCACCCTCACTGCCACTATCACCGACACTCTCGGGGTCGATGACTTCTCCGGAGTCGACTGCGCCGTCATCCTCATCCATTTTCAGCGCCGCGTTGACAGTACAAAAAGGTTATCGTCATTCATGATGAAACAGTAACAACAATAATGGAGCAAGGAGAATTCAGATATCCGAAAAAGAAAGAAAGAGTGAGGCACTGAAGTAAAGAAACCCTAATTTCTAAAAGATATATACCGGGGCGGTATACCCTAAACCCGATCCTGCTCTGCTCCGATCAAAACCCGCTCTTCATCGGGTCAAGTTATTATTTGCGGGTTCGGGTACTGCCATCCTTGCCCGTTGGGGATTATTGGATTATTCCAAACTACGCTGAAAAAGGCGCACACCAAAAATTCCACGCTTTTTCCCATTTTCGAGTACGCCTTTTTGAGTTTTTTTTCCTCCGACCTCTTCCTCCTCCCTTCACATTTTAGGGTTTGTGAATATTGCAGAGGTGAAAATCCATGCGATGAGGGTTCTTAAGTTTCGGGATATTTGGATATTTCTCTGTTCTTTAGTTTATCTGTTTCTAGGTTTTCTTTTTTTTTTTGTTAGTTAATTGTTGGGTTGATTTTGAGTTCTTCTGTTTGATGAAGGTTAAGAGAAGAAGATGAGGCCTGTTTTTGCTGGGAATTTGGAGTATGATACACGACAATCGGAGCTGGAGCGATTGTTCTCAAAGTATGGAAGAATTGACCGCGTTGACATGAAATCTGGTAAATTTTATTATTAATTCTGTAATGTGCTAAAAAGTTTTGCTGATTGGTTATAAATGGCTCAAGTGCACGTTTCAAATTTTCGAATGTATTAGCTCTAGTGTCTTTCAAATTGCAATTTGTTTAGCTCAAATGCAATTTTTCATTTATTTGTATATCTTTTAATGCGGCATTCTGAATGATCAATTTCATCGGTGGTAGTTGCTTGTGTCGACTAGGGAATGTGAATGATGAAGATTTTTTAATAGTAACTTTCATTAGTGAGCTGTGAAGTGGGTTTGTCACTCACAAGAAACCACATTTTGTAAAAATATGATTGATGTTTGATCTAAACAGGCCACTGAAACCTAAGATATTGCGACGGCTATATTTTGGATGTGGCGCGGACATATGGGTAGTTTTTGTGGCTTGAATTGCCTAGTTCGGATAACCGGTTGGAAAATATATGAAAAATCACCAAAATTGTGCAATGTCTTCAGGGAAATCCTCTGGATTTTTAAGTGTTTGTTTTGACGCTGGAGCTTTCTCTAAGGAAAAATACGTTGAGGTTCTATCTTTTGGCTCGCCAACCTCTGCAATTTTCCTTTTTGGAAGCGAACCTTCTTGCTTGCTTGCTCTCTGCATTTTCATACCAGATTATTCAACACTCACTTACCTCATCACCCAACATTTGACATCCATCAGAATGTTCATAGGGGAACCATCAATCAATCAATGAATTTATTAAGCCATGCCTAGCTTCAATGCATATAGGGGATCAATGTACTATTTCTGAATTCACTTGTGCTGTCTGAATGGAGAAGCATGCTTGGCAGTCACAATATCAGATCTGAATTTTGGATTTAAACCTTCTAATTGCAATCATGATTTTGTCCATCGTAGGAACTTTGCATATGTGCAGTTTGAAACACAAGAAGATGCTGCGAAAGCTCTTGAGTGTATGAATATGAGGTCAGTGTTGTGAATTGTGATATTGCGATATCTATTGGTAAGAATTTACTGGTTTCTTTTGCTAATGCTATAATGCTATGTATAAATAATGAATTTCTGGTCTCATTTTGTTTGCAGTAAGATACTGGACAGGGTGGTGTCTGTGGAGTATGCACTGAGGGATGATGGTGATAGGGGTGACAATTATGACAGTCCGAGACAAGGTGGTTATGACCGATCACCGAGTCTGGCCTATCACAGGCGGCCAAGTCCTGAATACGGTCATCCACGCATCCCTGTGTATGATAGATATAATGGACCAGACAGGCGCAGGAGTCCCGATTACGGCAGGCAGAGGAACCCAGATTATGGCAGATACCGCAGGTATAATATCCGTGCTATTTATCACTGGCCATTGCATGATTTAATTTTATTTTATACTTTATAGCTCAAGCATCTGCTTCTTTTTTTGGGTATCTACAGCCGTTCACCAGCTCGAAGGTCAAGGAACTAGGCCCCGGTTTTCTGTGGTAGAGAAGCAGGCGAGTGGCACCTTTTTTTTTTCAAGTTTCTGGTTGTTAGAGTAACAAATGGAATGATACATTGTGTAGTAAAAGGGTGCTCCCCACAGTTTTTAGTTTGATTTGGTTTGGGTTTGCACATAGCATTGTTGTAAGTCCATGCCAATTGTGGCTATAGGAATTATTATGAATCCGTATATTTGATTATTGGATAAGCTGCCTTTTTTCATTTCAAGTTGTTGGGCGTCACTAATTCCAGGAACTCGAGATTTCATGGTTTTTTTAGTAGTATTTCTTAAAGTACCAAAAATGTATATGATCCTTACTATTCCAGGAATTGTAATTGAAATAATTAAGATAACTAAATATCATCTAATAATTTTCAACTATCAACTTTATATGAAGACAAAAAATAAAATAATATATTAAAAAAATAATATTCATAGATATCATATAATCATTAAAAAAAAATAAACTGTGATTAATTAAATTTTTTGTTTATCTTTTTAATTTGTATATATTTAATAAAATTTATAGTTAAATAAAATGTAATTGATTTAAAAATGAGTGACTTTGAATTAAAATAAATTGAATATAAGTGAAAAAAAATATGCTATATGTATTATAATTTGTTTATTAATTGATGAGAAACATTTCAGCTTGGTGGTAGAAGCATGCTTGCTTTATACTTGAGGAAGGGGTTCGCTCCCCATTGGGAGCATTTTGGAAAATTTTAAGTTTGATGCAGATCGTTGGTCCATTGTAGATTTTCTTTTAACGTTGACCAAGTGGCCCGAACCGGTTCGGTTTTTGTCGAATTTGACCGATTTTAACCGGTTCGTACCGGTTCTCTATCTTATACGGTCTAAATACCGGACTGGACCGATATAGAATCTGATTTATCGATTTTTTTGTCAAACCGACCGGTCCGATCCGATTCTAACAACTATGGCCATTACAACTTAAAAACTAACCACCAATAAAATAGTATCAAATTATATACATATTTTATATTTTTAAAATTTAAAAATTAATAATTAAGTTAAAATAAAAACTAACCACCAATAAAATAGTATCGAATTATATACATATTTTATATTTTTAAAAATTAATAATTAAGTTAAAATTTTAAATTTATAAAAATCAAACCAAGTAAAGAATATTTTTTTAATTATGCTTTTTATTTATATTTTAATATTAACATGTCAATGATAATATTTTACCTAAAAAGATAGAAAAAAGATCTATTCACCAATAACAAAATTTTTTTAACAGATTAAAATCCTTCAAGTGAAAAAAAAAAGTTTGATATTACAAAAATATTTATAACAAAATAAGTTGAACTAACAATTTAAAAATATGAGAATAAACTTCTGAAATAAATTCAAATACATAAATTTACAATGAAGTTAATATCAAAATTTTTAGATTTATAAAAACAAATATATGATTACCCATCATCGATTTCTAATTCAACAACCTTGTACTTGGTAAACTTGCTCTCTTTTTCAAGAGTCGTCCTACTCCCAATTCCAGCAAGATATCCAATAACATCTAGAATGGATTAAAATAAAAAAAGTTTGTTGTGAATAAGTTTGTTAAAAAAAATACAACCGAAATTATCAATAAAATAAATAAATTTATCAATGAATTATACTTTTTTTTAAAACAACAAACTTACCAACTAAATAGGTTTAATCGAACCCAGGAGCATTGAAAGTGTCGTGTCAAAACTCATAAAATTAAATCCATATCGTGGGATACTTGACGATTCTAGAAGTATGTGCACATTAGTACGTTAGTTTATGTGTAGTCTTGAAGAATTGATAAATAAAAATCAAAGAACAATTAAATGGAGATAAACAAACAAATTTAAAATATCAATAATATAAATTTAATATTATTTATTAAGAGATTAATAGGAAACTCACGTCTTTATCGAGGTAAGCTATCTCAATTGAGTATGGCAATGGAAAATTTTCGTAACTTGATAGTATCCATAACTTTATCACTCGTATACGTACACACAAATTGTCAACTGTAAGATTGATTTATGCAATTTTGTGAATACTAGCCATTAAAAAAAGTAAAGAAATTTTAAACTTTAGATATATGTAAAAGAAGGAATTGATGTACTTTGAATTGTTGTGCTATATATGTCTCATAACTTATACTTTTATAGTTGATTCATAGCTCGAATTCTCTGAACTTAATTGACTTTAATTTGAATTTGAATTAAATTCACAGATAAAATAAATATATTTAAAATATAAATCCTAACAAACACAAATATTCAAAATTAAAAACATAGCGTTCAAATAAAAAGAATCAATAAATTTTTAAAAAAGGTGCCATAATCAACAAATTTGATTTATTCGTTATCCTATAACAATTTATAATTGACAAATATAAAACTAATTTTATTTAAAAAGTATAACCAAATTTACGCAAGATATTTCTTTTTAAATTAACGTAAGAATATTGTTAGATTAGGAATGATTTTATTTAATATTGTTAGATTAGGAATGATTTTATTAAAAAGTATTTAAATTAATTTTTAAGAAAATTTAAATTTATTAGCAAATAACTTAAAATTAAAAATTAACAATTTAAGTAAATAATAATTTATGATTTAAAAGAGTAATCTGTAAAAAACTTAAAATTTAAAAAATAACAATCTAAGCAAATAATTCAAAATTTAAAAAATAATTACCTAAGTTTAACTTAAAATTTAAAAAATAACAATTTAAGTAAAACAACCTAAATAAATAACTTAAAATTAAAAAGTAACCACCTAAGCAAATAATAATTTATAATTTATAAATATAATTCTAAAATTTTTAGTGACAATACCTAAGTAAATAAATTCTCAAACTCAACGAATGACCGCCACGTCGACATATGAGCTCCCTATTTATATTACTACTAGTGTTAAACTCGTGCGATGCACCGGCTTATATTTTAATTTGATATGATAAATCGAAAATAATATTTCATAATTATAAATTTCTCAAGTTTAGTATAACACTATCATTGTCATTATATAATAAACGTACTTAATATGTTGTTTTATCTTTATTCAAGTAAAATACAAATGAAACAGTTTGAAGTTTATAATATTTTTGAGCTATAAAGAAAAAGACATAAAAAAATAAGAACATATATATAACTGTATTAGTAGAATGTCAATTTTACACTAAACTTTATATTATAAGACTAATGAAAATTTATCGACAACCAAGTATTTTACTAACCTCATTAGAAAAATAATTGACATATGATGTTATGCTCCATGTTACACATTTTATTTCAAGTCTGAAAGTAGTTAATAAATTAGTTATATCTACGACAAATATTTATACAAAAGTATAAATCATAATATGTTACTAAAATGAAAATACTATTTTCTTATTTAAATATTATTAAAAACTTCGTTGAATACGACATTTGTTGTTGATAAGTTTGGATTGTTGTCTTCATCTAAAAGTAGAACGTTCAGACTATTGCGACTCTTAACTCTTGACAAAGCAGCATGAAGTTGCCCATTGGTGAACACTGATTTTAGCAAGTAAAGTCCTATATGCGATAATAATTTACCACATAGTTAAATACCTTGGTTTTCAATATTTTTCTCCTCGTATATAGTATCCCGTCAGCCAATAATGTCTAAGTTGTATTCCAAATACGATTTAGTTTGTTAACACTATTAGATATCAATAGCATCACAAACAGTTTTCTCAATTGATGACCAGACCTTAGACCTTATTAATAGCTGCAATGAATTTTTTATCGTCAAGCAATAGTCCCATAAAATAGAAAATATCTTGGAAGCTAGGATATGTAATCCCATTAACTATCCTAATAGACTCATATGTTGTGCAACGTTTTTGAATAATTACAAAATTCTCATATAGTAGATATCACATGTACCCGATGGAATAGAGTTTAATCTCCTAATAAAATATTCTCTCTTGCGTGGATATCATTTTCTTTCTTCTATATTATAAACAAATTGATTTGAAAACTCAGCTTACGTTAAAGTTTGACCTGCTTCAAATTCTTTGTTGACCTCCATCCATGCTAAGAACATTTTACCTTTTCCTTTCTCTTAATCCATGATTTTCTCAAGATTGTCATCGTATTTAAAGATGATATTTTGTTTTTCGGATAAATAAAAGATAAATAATTTGTTTGCCAAAGTTCTTCACACAGCCTCCCGTGTAGACAAATATCCACAATCATAAAATCATTTAATCTCATAATACATTTTTTTAAGTATACTTTATCTTTTATATTTTTAATACTAATATATTAATAATAATATTTTAAATAAAAAGATAGAAAAATATTTATTCACCGAAAATAATTTTTTTCTCAATAAATTAAAATTCTTCAAGCACAAAAAAAGTATAATATAACAAAAATATTTATAATAAAATAAAATTAAAATAATAATCTAAATAGAAAATACTAAAATAAATTTAAATTTATAGAATAAAATCTTAAAATAAATCTAAATAAATAAATTTACATTGAAGTCAATATTAAAATTTTTAGATTTCATTTTACTTATCTAATATGTATAAGTGTTTATATTAAAAAAATTAATTATAACTTAAAAAATAACAACAACAAAAATGGTACCAAATTATATACATATATGTTTTATATTTTAAAATTTAAAAATTAAAAAATTCATAAAATTTCAAACACACTTTATAAATTATTTTTTATTAAAAAATAGTAACAATTTAAAAATTAATAATTAATTATTTATTTATTTTATAAAGATAAAACGACGTAAAGTATTTTTAAAAAAATAACAACATCTTGACGTTTGTCTCATGCAAGCTTTTGTCTCTCTCATTCTCAACTCCTTTCTTTCTTTCTTAAATCCTATTCGGTGGAATGAATGGATGAAGCTCAAAGAAGTGTTATATATATATATATACGATAACCATAAGTCACGTTTGGTTTTTTTTTTTCATATTGACCGAAAGCTAAGTAACTGATTCTCTTTTAATTAATTATAATATTAATTTTTTTATTTTTTTAAATATCTCACTATAATGAAAATAGTTTAAAAATCTTAATGAATCTTAAACTTAAAGTATTATAAAATTTAATTTTAATTATTTTTAAAAAAATAATTTTTTTAATTAAAAATCTCAACAAATATAATAAATCATGAATAACACATCATTCAATTTTCAAAAATTCAAGTTGGTATAATATTCAATAATATCTAAAATTGATTAAAATAACAAAAAATTATTATCAATAAGTTTGTTAAGTAAAAAATACAACTGAAATTATCAATAAAATAAATAATTTTATCTATGAATTATACTTTTTCTAAAACAATAAACTTACCAACTAAATACGTATAATCGAACTCAGGAGTATTGAGAGTGTAAAAACTCACAAAATTAAATTCATCTCGTGGGATACTTGACAATTCTGGAAGTATGTGCACATCGGTATATTGGTTTAAATTAACCACATACTCATGATGTGTAGTCATAAAGTTATCCACATTGAGTTTAAAGATAAAGATTTTCATATGAGCGCCACGTTAGCGTATAAGATTTTCATTTGTATTATTATAAAGATAAATGTTCTGTATATTTAATTGGTTTTAATTTAAATTTGAATTAAATTTATAGATAAAATAAATATTCAAAGTTTTAAATATAGCGTTCAAATAAAAAGAATCAACAGATTTTAAAAAAGGTGTTTCTTAACTATAACTGAGGCGTATTAAACATGGTAAAAATCTTATACGACAAAAGTTGTTACTTAATTTATAAATAAAGTTTATCTTAGCAAAATTTAAATAATTAAATACTATCTTTATTTAATTTAATAAATTTAAATTAATTTTTTCAAAAATTTTAATTTATGAACAAATAATTTAAAATTAAAAAGTAACAACTTAAGTAAATAATAATTTATGATTTAAAAGACTAATATGTATACAATTTGAAATTTAAAAAATAACAATCTAAATAAATGACTTAAAATTTAAAAAATAACTACCTAAACAAAACAACCTAAAATTTAAAAAATAACAACCTAAGTAAAACAATCTAAGTAAATAATTTAAAATTTTTAAATAGAATTTCCTAATTAGCTAATACATATTTTAAATTTTTAAATAAATTTTTTTAAATTAATTCAATTTTGTCAGAACAATATTAGAAACAGAATTAAGTATAGAAGAATGTCAAATCAATTTTTTTTAAATAATATAAATAACCTCACATTTTTATAAGACTGGTAATTCTATTTACTTTAATATAATCTTTTGTAATTAGTATAGTAGCTTATAAATTATATAAAATTTTAAAAAATATTCTCAAACTCAATTGCTTACTTAAAATTCAAAAAAAAAGTTTATTTGAATTTAAATTTAAAATTTTAAATATAATACTTTAATTAAAAATTATAATTAGATTTTTTTAAATAAATACACATTAAAAATCAATAACTAACTTAATTGTATCAACAATAATTCATATGAAAAATTTATAACTTTATGACATTAAATACTAAATTAGAAATTAACAGAATATCAACGGTGTGAATAGAATTAAAAATAAAACCACAAGCAATAACCAAATAACTTTAATTTATATTTAAAAAAAATTCTAAATTCTAAACGAAAAAAACCAAAAGAAAAATAACAACTTAAGAAAAGACAATATTTCTACCAAAACAAACATATACTTGACATTATTCTATTAGATAGACTCTACAATATTATAAAATACGTGCATCCAAATTCTCAAGTTTCATTCTCAATCTTGATCTTCTTGCAGATTGAGGTATCTCCTTGCACCTTCAAATCTTCCGACTCCGAGAATAATCGCTTGACTGGTGTAATAGCATTTTTCAACACTTCGGATTTATCATTGTCCGCAACTTCATTGGAGAATTCAAGTAATAAATTCTGTACAAAATACTACGTTAAATTAAAGACGTCCTTCTCACATTTGATTTTATCTCAATAATATTTTTTGAATAAAATAAAGATCTAACTTTGAGAAAATAAATAAACAAAAGATTCATTTTTTGAACAAATACCTTAGCACCTTCTACTTTTTCTCCTTCTATAATTGAGGACGTCTTTGAAATTGGAAACAAACAATCGATGTAGTCAACATCCTAAAATTATAATTAGTTATTAATTATTATTTAAAAATTAGATACTACTAATGAGTAATGACCAAAGAAGAGAAAAATAAACTGATTTTTAATAGAAAGTGAAAAATGTGGATTATCAGTCATCTTCTTAACTTTATAAGAAAGTAAAAAATGTGGATTATCATATATTTGAACTTCAACGATGAAGAGAAAGGTCTTATCAATTAGGTTGAGAAAAAGTGTAGGTGTATCCCATAGATTTCCTTTCTACATGGTATTACATAATATATTAATAATAAATAATATAAAAATTACCATTAAAAATATCTTCACTAATGTTTTTAGAAATAAATATTGGTTAGAACTTACCAATAGGAGTGGATCAAGTATCTCTACACAGCTCTTTTTCAGAACTTGTTTTGCCTCCTTGTCAAATACTACAAAACATGCAAAATAAAATAAAATAGAATTGATGAGCAAAAATCAAAGAACGATTAGATGAGAATAAACAAATAAATTTAAAATATAAATAATATAAATTTAAAATAAAATAGAAAAATATTAGTAGAAAACTCACGTCTTCATCGAGCCAAACCATCTCAATAGAGTTTGGCAATGGAGAATTTTCGTAACTTGGTAGTGTCCATAACCGTAATACAGTAGTGTCCATAAACATATCACTCGTATACGTACACACAAATTATCAATGGTAAGATTGATGCCTGCAATTTTGTGAACACCAGCCATTGGAATAAGTAGAAAGATTTTGAATATATGTAAAGGAAGGGATTGATGTACTTTAAATTGTGGTGCTTTACATCTCTCATAACTTATATTTTTATAGTTGACTCATAACTAAAATTTTTTAAATTTGATTGACTTTAATTTAAATTTAAATGAAAGTCAATCAAATTGGAAATTTAAAAAATAACAACCTAAGTAAAACAACCCAAACAAATAAAAACAACCCAAACTTAAAATTTGAAAATAACAACCTAAGCAAATAATAATTTATAATTTATAATTTATAATTTATAAATATAAATCTAAAAATTTTTAGTGATGACACCTAAACAAATAAACTCTCAAACTCAACGTATGAGCGCCTCATCAGCAAATGAACTCCACATTTGTATTACTATAAGGATAAAGATAAAGATAAGTACCATATCGACACAAGAGCTCTCTATTTATTTAAGAGTTTTTCATTTGTATAATTATAAAGATAAATGTAAGACCCCTTTTTATGATTTATTATATTTATTTAAGATTGTATTTTTAAAAATTTTTATACAAAAATTGAGTAAATCCTTATTTAATATTTAGAGTCCTTATAATCGAAAAAAATAGTGAATATTTTATATGCTTTAATTTTAAATATTTAGATTTCTAACCTTACCTTATAAATAAAAGAGAATTAATTTACTTATCTTCAATTTTTGTTAAATTAGCATTCGAATAAAAATAATTTAAAAAATTATATTTAGAAGGTACTCTATATTTAATTTGATTTTCAATTATTATTCAGTTTTAATTTATTTTATAAAATTACATTATTATCCCTATTTTTATTTAAATTTTCTAATCTACCCTACACCACCCCAAACCCTAACATTACACTCACCTCACTCCACTCACCCCACACCCACGGTGCGCACACATAACTCACCCACACTCACAGTAAAGAACAGAAAGAAGAAAAAAGAAAGAAAAGGGAGTGAGGGTTGCGAGAGAAGAGGGTGGACCCGAGAGAGGGAGAGTGCCGGGAAAGAGAGGGCCGCACTGCTGTTGCCGCCAGAATCACGAGGAGAGGGAGTCGCGCCATCAGCCGCGCCACCACCATCCAGCCCGTCGCGCCGCTGCCACGGTGCCGTCGTGGTCGCCGACGAAGAAAGATGGCTCGCGAGTGAGAGGGGCGCGGGCTTGGAGCCACCGTCGCGGAGAAGAGGCGTCAGAAAGAGGGAGCTCGCGGTGAAGAGAGAGAGGCACACGAAGAAGAGAGGCCTGCGACTAGCCTTGTCACCATCAGCGCCGCAGGTTGCTGTCGTCAACCTCGCGAGCTGCCACCGTGTCACTGTTACTGTGCTGCAGCGCCACCGTTCAACCTCATCCCACGATGTCTCCATGGTCGTTTGGAGGAGCCACCGCCGCCAGATCCACCGCTGCCGAAGCTCTACGCCGCCTGAGCCGCCGAAAACCGCCACTGAAGTCCTTTTTCCCTGGGTAAGCCTTATCGTCTCTGAAACCCTTGAAATCAGTATTCCGTAATAGCATATTAGAGTAACTGAGATGATGGTAATGTAGGGCTGAGTTGTGGTTCTTGCATGCTGAGTGCAGTACCCGTGCATGCGACATCAAGTTACTGCGTCGTCAACGGAGTCACCGCCGTTCCGTTTTCCCGGATACTCGTAGGTTCAGTAAGCCTTTTCCTATTCTGATTTCTTTTAGTCATTATTCTGTGATATATTTTTAAGGTCCTTGCAACGTTAATGCTTTAGGTTGGGTTTAGTTCTTACGTGCCGTGGTTAAAGTTGCTGTGTTTGCTGTGAAAGAAATTAGGGCTGAGGCCTAAGTTGCCGTTGATTTCGGGCTGAGCAAAAAGAGTTCAGTTGACGAGTGTGGGTTATGGTTTTGCTTAACGAGGTAGGAGTTTTTCTTAAAATCTATTTTACATTACGGAATTGTTATAAATAGATATTAATGTGAGAAGCATATGTATGTGATTATGATTGTCTTATAAATGTGGTTGTTTGTTGGACTGAATGACTGATTGCTTGATTGCTTGAGTAGTTTGTGGTTGCTGAAAAGAAATTAGTTTGAAAGGTTATTTAATTGATTATTATGAAAAATGACTTTCTTGGTTTTGAAGCTGTTTTTGATAATGTAAACGAATCGGCTTTGGAAATGATTTGGAATATGAAACTGAATTAATTTTGGAAATGGTTTAATTTTGAGTTAGTCTGATTTTATAAATGGTTTAGTATTTGAGCTGGTTTCATTTTAAAAGAGATTTATTATTGGCACTGATTCGTTTTGAAAATAATTTGATATTGGAATTGGTTGAATTTTGGAAAATGAATGAGATTTGGAAATGGTTGAGAAAAAGGTTTGAGAAATGTTTGGATGGAACCCGAAAAGGGTGGCAAAGTCCAAGTTTTAGGGGAGATGCTGCCGAATTTTCATAAAAAATTTGGATTCTGTTTTAAAATGTGATTTAGAAAAGGATTGGGATTTGAGAGGTTCTACGAATTGGTTCTTAATTTATTAAGAAATTGGTGTTTCGAGTTTAAGTTGTTTAATAAAAAATTATGTTTCCCGGTTGTTTTAAATATGAAGGGGGCCTATGTTTTGAAGTTTGATTAAAGAAGTAATTTTGGAAGAGTTTTAGTGGATTTTAATAGAAGTTGAACTTTGATTAATTAGGTTCGTTTTGCTTTTGAAGTATTCTTTAAATTTTGACTTAACAAGACTAAACAACTCCGAGCTTTGGAAAGGTTTCCGATTTACAAACGAAATGAAATTGGCTTTGAAGCATAAATAAGTTGGTTTTGAAAGTGGCACGGAACTTTTGGCCTACATGCCTTGGTTTTGGTTTTAAGTCTCCATTTTAAATGATTTCAATTTGAGTAATTATGATTCCGAGGATTTTTAAAGAGTTTGAGAAGTGAGGCAGGTTATTCTTCCCTAAAGTCTTGTGTCTTCTCAAAGAAACTTCCGTTTTAAGGTGATGATTGAAAGTCTCTTGGAAGTTTTGTAAAATGTTATATTAAAGGACTAAGATTTGAAAAGGAATTGATTTTGAGGAAAGTCGAATTATGAGTTTGAAGAGATTTGAGAAATAAAAAGTGACTTATGGCTTGAATAATGATTGGTTTGATATGAATTTTTAATGAAATGCGGAAATGATGATGGATGAATGATTATGAATAAACATATGTGGCTTCTGCACGTTTATCTGAGATACGAGTTTTCTAGGTAAAGAACTGTGGCTTGCCACCACGTGTTCCAGGTTGGATCTCGATACTCTGTTGACCCTACGTCGTAAGGGTGACTGGGCACGTATAAATTTTCGGGTATAGATAGCCCCCAGTGAGTGATTTGAATGATGTATGAATGTAAAATCTATGCATAGACTCATGGGGATGCGCAACGGGAGACAGTCTAAGGACAATTCAGACTTGTCGGGTTGGCTGGATAACCGACAGATGAACCTCATCAGCCATAGGACAGGCATGCATCATATGCATTTGTATGTTTTGTTTGGGTTTGAACTTGTTTGGGTTTGCCTAATTGCGAAACTGTTCTTAACTGCTACTTGAACTATTTGCTGTAACTGCTACTTACTTGTGCTTTCCTTGTCTGTCTTGCCTGTGTTTGTCCTGACGTGCTATATTTGAGAATGAACTTTGGTGCTGAATTAATGATTATGTTGTTGATTGCGTGGTTGGTTTCTGATTGAGATTTTCTTTTAAGAAAGGAAAGGTTTCAGATTTCTGAAAGATTAAACATTGTTTCTTTGAAAAAGTTTTGAACGTTTACTTATTGGTTTTTAAAAGATTCATAAGGCATTGATAATCACTGAGCTTGAAAACAGTTTTCTTATTAAATATCTTCTTATGACAACTTTGAAACTCCGTGGTGAGACCGTGTGGTTAGGTTCTCACTCCCCTACAACTTTACCTTTTCAGGAACCGGAAGAAGAAGCATTAAGAGGTGTTATACTGCGTTTGGTCAAAGAAATCAGCGATACGGTGTTGAGTCACAGGCTCCTATTTTAATATTAAGTATATAAAGTAGTCGTAATACTTCTTGCTATCAGAGTGGCGTAGTCGAAAGCGTGACTTTCTGGTAGTGAGGGTGTTACAATAAAGATAAAAATTAAAAAAGTAACAACTTAAGCAAATAATAATTTATAATTTATAAATAAAGTTTTAAAAATTCAAAAGAGTAATATGTAAATAAATTAAAATTAAAAAGAAACAATTTAAGTAAATAATTTAAAATTAAAAAAGATGACAACCTAACCAAATAATAATTTATAATTTTAAAAAATTTCTAGTGACAACATATAAGCAAATAATTAGTTCAACAATATTAAAAACTAAATACCTAACAACCTAAGAAAGCGTATTTAAAAATTTTAAAAATAACAATCTAAGCAAATAATAAGTTATAATTTATAAATAAAAATTAAAAAATTTCTAATGACGACACCTAAACAAATAAACTCCCAAACTCAACGTATGAGCGCCACGTCAGCATAAGAGCTCTCTATTTGTATTATTATAAAGATTATAAAGATATAAAGATTCCATGGGACTACTGCTATTTGGTCTAGAGGAAAGATTGTTTTAAATGTCGCATCCAGTGAAATTGCGTCTTTACTCCTACCTGGTGGCAGAACGGCTCATTCTCGGTTTTTAATACCCATTACAATTACTGATAAATCTATTTGCAACATCAAGCATAGCAGTTTGAAGGCTGAGTTGATCATCCAAAGTAACTTAATAATTTGGGATGAAACTCTAATGTTCAATAAAATGGGCTTTGAAACACTTGATCGGACGCTTAGGGATTTTATGTTAGTTACTGATAAACATATGACACATCAACCATTCGATGGTAAAGTTGTTCACCCATGGATAATTTTATGGTGCTTTGTCAAGAGTTAAGAGTCGCAGTAGTCTCAAAGTTCTGATTCTGGACGAAGACGGCAATCCAGAGTCATAAACAACAAATGTCGTGTTCAAAGAAGTTTTTAATAATATTTAAGTAAGAAAAATATTATTTTCATTTTAATAACATTTTATAACTTATACTTTTGTACAAATATTTACTGTAGAAATAATTAATTTATCTATAACTCTACTTTCAGATTTGAGATGAAATGTATAATAAGGAGCACACCATCATATGCCAATAATGAAGTTAGTAAGATATTAAGTTGTCGATAAATTATTAGCCTTTTGATATAAATTTTAGTGTAAATTGACATGTTACTATTATAATTATATATGTTCTTATTTTTTTATATATTTTTTTGATGATTTAAAAATATTATAGACTTTAAATTGTTCTATTTGTATTTTATTTTAAATTCAAATAAAATTATATATTCAGTACGTTTATTATGTAATAATGATGATAACTCAAAAAATTTATAATTATAAAATATTATTTCTAAATGTAAATCCGTGCATTGAAGGAATTTAGCACTAGTTTTTATATATTCAAGCATAAGAACCAAGCAGAGAAAGAGTGAAAGACGATATCTTATCACTGTTTCGTAATAACTTCACAACTATTTTATTTGAAAAACAACGACCATTCTCCTTAGCCCCATATCTCCCAAAAAAAATTTGATTTGTTCTGTCTAATCAATATGCAACAAAAGCTAACAATTGCTACCAGATCAGGAGCAACCAAATTGGTAAAGTATAAGAAAGAATATATTCACAAACAGAATCTAGTATTAACGAACAACATTCCAATATCGAATTCAAAAAAATAAAAAATAAAAAGTTAATGCATATATTTAAATTTATATAGGATAAATTTTAGTATGTCTATACTACGATGACTATAATAGTTATATAAACATTGTTAAAATTAAAGTTGCACCTTTTTTTTATATTTTCGTTAGAATTCTAAAAACCAAACCAAATAGATTATTAGATTATTAGATTATTGATTCAACTGATAAATTACAAATTAAACTATTAATCTGATCTAAAAAGAACTAACATGAAAATAGCCATCAAATTAATTAGTGTAGATATTTAATAAAAATAAGTATTAAGTTAAAAGAATAATAAAAATGATTTAAATGTATGATTTTGCATATATGTTATTAAAGGGCAACACAATCTAGTGGTAAAGTAGGAGTAAATGGTCAAATTTATCTCTAAAAAATCACTTGTTCTTCAAATTGGTTTTTGAAAGATTTTTTTTATCAAATTCGTCCTTTAAAGATTTTAAATTGGTCATGTTAATCCTTCCGTCACTTCTATTGCTAACGGCATCGGAGTTTGTTGATGTGGTATATTAAGTAACATCACAACACACACCTAGTAGTCCTAATTGACTATTAACAAAATTTGCGTGTTATGGTGTTACTTAACGTACCGCATTAGCAAATTTTGACACTATCAAGTATCAACAAAGAAAGTGATTGAAAGACTAACATGACTAATTTAAAACTTTTAAAGGAAGAATTTGATTAAAAAAAGTTTTTTAGGGACCAATTTGAAAAACGAGTAATTTTTTAGGAATTAATTTAACTATTTATTCAACAAAATAGATACATTGTTGATTGGAGAACTTGGGTGGAGCCTTCCTTTCTTCAATTTTGGAAATTTCTATTAAACTTTTTGTGTTGGAGTATGGGATATCCGTAGATTGAGTGGGAGGGAAAAACAAGCCATAAGAGAAACCTTCCGAGTCTCGATTCCAGAAACAAGGGCAACAAGAAATCCTTTATTTCATTCATTACCCGGTCTTTTCTCCGTCCTACCGATAAGAGCTAGCTCAAGTAAGCGTAATGGCATAAGAGAGCAGTAAGAGTTTAGTATCATAGCAGCACATACAGAGAAGTTTTGGAACACGTAGTGTGTGACTCGAACAGGCCAAGTTTGACTGGTTTTTAAACGGAAATGGCCCTAAAGTCGAACAAAACTAGTTAGAGGTCTAATTCACTAGTATTTCGGTCTGATTTTTATAACTATAATTTTGTGGTAACATTTTTTTAAGTAATAATTTTTAAAAAAACATTGTTTAATAATAAGAAAACGTTACTTTAACTTTAGCAATATTTTTTAAAACACCATAACCACCATATTATACTCATAATAGAATGGAATTTTTTTTTTTGAAATAAAGTAAACAAAACTATTAATTCCAAGGAAAAAAAATCTATCTTTATTTGGCACAAAACTATCTAAGGCTTAGGCGAACTTCATGAAATTGGTCATAGTTCGCTTTAGTCTTAGGCGAACTTCATGCAAGTTTTGGCATAAAAAAAACTAGTTATAAGCGTTCAAAGTCTAACATAATCATGTAATAATAGACATATGAAACTAACATAATCCTAAAACAATAGACATATGTACCTATACATATACATATACATTGTAATGTTAGTATGAAGGATTGTATAACACTCTACCACACATAACCTTACGCTTAAGTCGTAAAATAGAGGTGGCGAGGTATTACAACTTCTAAAAATAAAATACGTACATAAATATAGTTGAAACAATTCATATTTAGGAACCTTGAAAAATAAGCTAAACAAAAGCAAAAACAAAAATCATGTCATACTCGCAAAGATACGTGTAAGCCGGATAAACGAGATCATAAGGAAAGATGGCACATATATATAAAGATTGGAGTTTCAGAGATACAACTATCAAGCTCTAAATTTGACCTGCGAAGCTAAGACTGGTGATGCATGAACATCATTCTTATCTTTTCGTAGTGAATTTGCATGTAAAATTGTTGAATTAAATCAAGATTTAGGTGTTTTAAGCCACCATGAATTCTACTTTGAGTTCTTTTGTAATTTGATTCATTACAGGTAGCATTCGGGCGAGTTTGACAGAGTTCGTGTAGAAGAAAAGGAAGAAAGTAGATGATGTCAACCCTGACCTCCTTACACTCCAATGAGCATAATTTTAAGAGTATATAAATAATTTTATAAGGCCTGGAATTGCGTGTGATTAGATTTTGAATGAATTAGGGTAAGTCTAGTTGATTAAGTTTAAATTCAAAGGGATTCTATGATTTGTGAAAATTAGTTATGAATTTTTGAAGTTGGAATGGTTGATTATGTCGGAATTGCAAATTATGATTGAATTGTTCTTCTATTTGACAATTGTTGAGAAAAGGTGGATGATTTGTTGAGATTGAGGGAACACGTAAGAGTAGTTTAAGTCTATTTTTAGAGGTTATGTCTGATTTTTTATAAAAATATAATGATCCAGTTAAATTGAAATATGTAAATTAACTTTTGAATGTAAGATTAATGAATTGGATACTTGATAGCTGAAAATGGATGTTTAAGTGCTTGAAAATGGTTTGAGTTAAGATATTGCAAAAGTGAAAGCCATAAAGTTTGTACAGTATGATTGAACAGAGAAAGAAAGAGATACTGCATAAGAATGTGAAACTGGTGATGAATAATGATGATGATAACTAATGATGATAATGAGAATGGTTATGTAAGAATCTGTTGCAGAGAGGCAGTCAGATAGATGGTGGTGTGACCACCGAGAACGCTTTCCTGGGATACTTAGCTACAATGCTATGCTGTAAGACAAATGTTGCTTACAGAGGTATCGAGATATACATAGTTAAAGTGTACTCCTTTAAGACAAAGGTGGCTTACAGTGAGTGTGTTGTACTCTTGTAAGACAAAAGTTACTTGCAGTGAATGTGTTGGGCATATATAGGCTAACAAGTGCCGCTCTGCAAGACAAAGGTTGTTTGTTGTAGGTATTGCCAACAGGAAAGCCTTATCCAGATAAAGGTTGCTGGGTAACACCGGGAGCGGGTATGAACTGACAAATGAGCTCATTATCCGCACCAGGGCTAGATATGCATCATTCTTGTTCGTGCATTTACATTTGATTGTGTTTGCTTATTTTGTTTCTTTGTGATTGTGTTGTTTATCTCATTGCAAATTGTTTGTGTGTTGATTTAGGTTTCATACTTGTGCTATTAGTTTGTGGGTGTATTGAGGTGACTAAGAACTAATGTTGTGATTGAAAATTAATTATATGGCTGAGAGATGGTTAATATGACTAATTTTGTGACTGAAATCTGTTTTGAGTTTAAAAATTTAAAGAAAGTAATTAATTATCTAAAGTTAAATTAAAAAGTATTTTTAAAGGTTTGATAAAAATAATTTTATTGAGTAAAGTTAATTATTCGCATTTTATTCATTACTTTTACGGCATTTTCATTCCCTACTGAGAAGTGAGAACATGTGGTTTGTTCTCACCCCGAAATTTTCTACTCTTTCAATGTCACAAGTTTGAAGATTTAGTAAGAAACTATAGATGAGTAGTAAATTTTATTCATGAGTTTTATTTTGATTTCTTGTGTATAACATTTATTATTATTATTATTATTTATGTGATTATTGTTATTTGGAGATTTTGATATGTAATTTTAAGAAATAATTTTTTTTTTGAAGTTTTCTTAAAAATTGGACGCGATATTGCATAAAGGCTCAGTATTAAATAGATAATAAAGGAAAATAGGTTGGTAACACCTTCTTTTAATACAATCATGACATTTTGAAAGTTGGGTCATTGATAAACCATAATTTTATGGTTTATTTTGTATCGAATTTGGTGTATTTCATCAACATTTTTTATATTTATTCACTAAAATAGCATGGTTTTGTGAATTCTTCCTAAATTGTGCTTAAGAGTGAAAACATACTTTTTAGGACCTTAATTTACTAATTTTAATTCAGTTATTCCATTTGATACCTTGATGTGTTTGATGAAGTTATTTCAGGTTTACAAGGCAAGTATGGATTGAAAGAATGAGGAAAAAGCATGCAAAAGTAAAGGATTCATGAAAAAATAGAGTTTGGAGCATTTGACAACCATGCGTATGCACAAGGATTGATAAACCATTATTTTATGATTTATATTGTGTTTAATTGAGTTTTTTATCAACTCTTCACCTACTTATTCATATGAATTTGTATGGTTTTTCAATTCCTTCCTTATGATATGACATATGAGGAAACATGTTTCCTATGCTTTAAAAATATTAAATTTAATTATCCTTTATTACCATTCGATGCCTTGATCTGTGTGTTGAGTACTTTCAGGTTTTATAGGGCAGGAATGACTTAAAGGATGGAAAGAAAACATACAAAAATAGAAGGAAAGCACAAAATGGAGTTTTTGGAAGAAACTGGCAGCGACGCGTCCGCGTGGACGACGCGAACGCGTGCTTTGCGAAAAGCGGCATCCGCGCGAATGCATACATGACGCGAACGCACAGCTCATACGAAACACAGATTACGTGGACGCGTGACTGACGCGACCGCGTGGAAGAGCAACACTCCAGATGACGCGACCGCGTGACCCACGCAGACGCGTGACGTGCGCGATCTGCAGAAATTGCAGAAGTCAGTCCCAGCAACTGCTTGACCCTTTTTGGTCCAGATCCAAGCCCAGAGAACACAGATTAAAGGCTATAAATTGGGAGAATTCATCCATTCATGGAACACATCATAGAACACACATTCATACATAGTTTTAGGATTTATATGTAGTTTTTAGAGAGAGAGGTTCTCTCCTCTCTCTTAGGATTAGGATTTATCTTAGGCTTTAGGATTTCTTTTAGTCATTAGGATTGTTTCTTCATACCAGGTTCAATAATCTATGTTTCTCTTCTATTTTTATTTACTCTGATGCTTTTATGTGTATTTGATTGATGTTGCCCAATTGGCTTATGAACCATTCATGTTAGGATTTTTTTAGTTAATATAATTTGAGGTATTTCAGACTCATGATTGTTTTGCTCTATTTATGATTTTTTCTCCCTTTTGGCCTTGGTTAATTAATTGGTAATACTTGAGTTATCAAACTCAGCAGTGGTTGAAACTCGATGATCAATTTAATTAGTCTACTTGACTTTCCTTTATTTAAAAAGGGATAACTAAGTGGGATTAAAACCCAATTCTCACCACATCTGATAATGATAACTAGGATAGGAATTCCGGTTTTTATACCTTGCCGAGAGATTTATAGTTATTGATTTATTAATTCCTGCAATCTATTTTTCGTGCTCAAAATCCTCTTAAAACCCAAAATACTGTTTTTCATAACCAATAATAAATCATACTTCTCTGCAATTCCTTGAGAAGACGACCCGAGGTTTGAATACTTCGGTTAATTATTTTTATTGGGTTTGTTACTTGTGACAACCAAACGTTTGTACAAAAGGATTTTCTGTTGGTTCAAAAGCTATACTTACAACGCGATTATATTTGTGAATTTCTTTACCGATAGGAAATCCGTTCGTCAAGCATGCATGCGTACGTATGGATGCAAGCACGTGATTTCATTTAATGTAACATGTGGGTCACGATTTTTGACCTTCCAAAACCCAATCTAACTCATTTCTGAAGTATTTCAAGTCAAATTCAAGAAGAATCAAGGAGAGAGGAATTAGGTTTAGTTTAGAATGATGTTTTAGGTCATATTCTAGAGAGAGAATCTCTCTCTTCTCTTTATAATTAGGATAGATTAGATTAAATTTCTCTTAGGATTAGGTTTCAATTCTTGCTTTGATTTAGTTTTCCTTGCAATTTCTTGTTGCTACATCTTTACTCTCTTAGTTTTACATGTAGTTTCTTTTATTTGTTTATTTTTATGTTTATGAACTCTTGTTGATTTTAATTTCATTTAATGCAATATGATGTTTTATATTTCTTTGTTGTTTAATTGAGTTGTTATTATTGTTATCTTGCATGTGGTAGTTTTAGATTTTATTATTATTGCTCTTTTATGGTGCTTTTATTTTATGCATGTTAAGTGTTTGTTAAAATGTCTCTTTTAATTTTAGAGTAGATTTTAGCATTCTTGACTTGAGTTGATGACTTGGAAACTCTTGAATTGTAAAAATCTAATGTTGATTGGTAATTGAAGGTTACTAGTTGATTTGAATTCCACTAACACTAATCTTTCACTAGGATTTGATTAGGACTTGTGGACTAGAGTCAATTGTACTCACTTGACTTTTCATCAATTGTTAGAGGATAATTAAGTGAGAGTAATAGACAATTCCCATCATTATTTCTTAGTGGTAGCTTTACTTTCTTGTTCCTTGTACCAAAAACCCAAAATATTTCATAACTGATAATATGCACACTTTCCTGCAATTCTTTTGAGAAACAACCCGAGGTTTAAATACTCTCAATTTTTGTTGGTTTGACTTAAGTGACAAACAAATTAAACTTTGATTGAGGGTTGTCTATCGGTTTGGATCTATACTTCGACGAGATTACTTTTGTGAAAAATTTTGAACTGACGATATCCCTCACGTCAAGATTTTTAGCGCTGTTGCCGGGGAATTGCAAATGTGCGCTTGTTATTGGTTATTGTATATATGTTAATATTGTGAATATTTTTGTTTCTTGCTTCCTTGATAGTTGTTTCTAGTTTTAGGAGTTTGCTTTCATTATTTCTTATTAATGTTTGTTTTTATTTTCTCTTGCTATTATGAATTCTCACCTATTTGCCTATGAGTTTGGTTATAACTATGTTGTAGGAAGTAAGAATTACAATGAAGGTTTGCATCAAGGATGAAAAAATTAAAGGTGGGAGGAGCCTCAAGCATACGGACAATCTTTACGGAAGCAACCTCCTCCGGCATACTATGAGCATAATTCAACCTGTGGTGCATACCAATCCAATGGATATGATTGACCTCCTTGTGGTTATGAACCATAACCACCATATGCCTATGAACTCCCTCCTCAATATAGCCCTCAACCACCATACTCACAAGTTTCATGCCACCAAACACCTCCATGATCCTAACCTATATCCGCCATACTACCAATCTCATGTACCACACCCTTGTGACTACTATGAACGAATACCCGTTGAACTACCCCCATTTCAACACCAATACTTCCAATAGCCACAATTCCATATTTACCACCTCAATGCTCTCACCAATATGAACCACCTTCTAATTATGAAATCTTTCTCCAAACAATGAACCCCCCTCTCCACCTTAAACAATCATGAATGACACTCTCATTTCACTTTTTTAAGAGCGATGTGAAGCTCAAAGAAGGCAAGTAGAATTCATGGCTATCTTGATCGAGGTAGTGACTAATTTAGTCTCCCCATATTTATGCATTCAAAGTACTCCCATGGCCACATGTGAAAAATCAAATGAAGAGTGTAGTATGAAAGAGGCGTTAGAAACTCAAGTGGAGAATGAGGAGTGGGCTTTTGTTTGGAGCAAGTGGAGAAAGCAGAAATTGTTGAAGAGGAAGAAGTGGTTGAAGACTTAGGAGATGTTGAGTGCAAGGAGGAATCTAGAGTTGTAGATCCTTCTTCCGTTGAGTTTGAAAGTGATGTTGAGGAGGGTGAACAACCTGTAAAGCATATTAAGAATGAAGACTTGGAAGAAATGGAGCAAGCAACAAGTTCTCCTAGGCTGCGTTTGTTTACAGAGACAGGACACTAAGATAGGGACACAGAGATATACGATCGTGTTTGGTAGAGGAGACATGGACAGAGACAATGTGTCCAAAGACACTGAATTAGTGTATTTTGTGTCCATCCTGACAGGAAGGACACGGAGACACTAACAAGGGACACAACTTATTTTTTATTTTTTCTTTCATTATTCTTGTTAATTTTTCATAATTATATTTTTTATTATTATATTTTTCATCTCAAATTTTTTGAACGAAAAAAATGAGAATAAATTAGATTTTTATAATTTGTTCTAGTTTATCAACAAACAGAATACAATAACACAATTTTGTGTCTCTGTCCATCAGTGTCTTGTCCTGTCCTGTTCTCAGTGTCTTGTCCTGTCCTGTTCTCGAAAACAAACGCAACCCTATTGATCATGATTCCGCACCAACATATGATCTCTTTGAGTTTGTTGAATCTTCCCCCATTGAATTGGAATTGGATGTTGATGTAGACCTCACTCAACCTCCAACTTATGACTTGAGTGATTGATGCGTGAGTATCTTTACCTTTTTTTTCCTTTATTTTCCAGTATTTTTAGTTAGATTTTATTAAGTTTTATTTGATTTTGTGCAAAATTCCTCTTTGGATGCTACTTTGAGTTGTTTGTGTTTTTATAATTTCAGGTGAAATTTGGAGTAATTTGACAGAGTTTTGAGCAAAAAGAAAAAAGTTGAAGCAACCCCTTTTGGCGTTTAGCGCCAGCACCACTTCACAAATCAGAGACACTTCAACCATTATGGGCGCTAAACGCCAACCTAACGCCAGTCAATTCGAATCAAAGTATCATTTAAGAAGCATCTTCAAGTGGATTTCGCCTTTATTAGTTATCTTTTATTTTATTTTTGTAAATTTTAGTTAGAAACAATATCTTTTAGTTTAGAATTTAATATTTTATTTTATTTTCAAATCAAATAGAGTTAGATATAAAAGGAAAAAGATTCACCCTTGATTCGGATCTTTTGACATTCGGACCTTTTTGGACTTTTGAAGAATTCTAGTTTTCTCTATAAGTCATGAGCCATTTAACCTCATTAGTTAAGGTTATGAGCCAATAAAAATAAAAATAAAAATAAATTTATTTATATTAAAATATATTTATATTTTTAAATATTTAAATATATAAAATTAGGAATAAATTTTTGTGTTTGGGCCTCGAAGACTCTTTTTATGTTTCTAGTGGATTACATTTTTGTTGGGCAATGATTATCCATTCGAAGGTGCGTCTTTAGGCCCGTTTATTAAGCAGAGAGAAATAATTTGTTGTTGGACAACTTAGGAAGAAGAAAAAGGGTCTGACCAAAAAAACAAAAGAGGAAAATGGGAGAAAAAAGAAGAGGAAAGTGGAAAAGGTAAAAAAACCTTGAATAGGTTAAAGTGTTAAACCGTTAAAAGGGGAATGAGAGGGTGCGGAATTTACAAATCCAATTCCGTTTTTGATCGATTTTCTGATTCCTAATCTTACCCCATCCTGATTCGCCGTCGCCATGAGCAACGATAATCAGAGGTTGTTGAACCCGAACCCGAACCCGAACCCGAATCCAGAAAGGGTGCTGGCAATCCCAGTGAAGAAGAGTAATCCGGTGGAGCTGTACCGGCCGTTACGTAAGTTGGTAGAAACAAAATACTCAGAGAGCCATGCAGAGAAAGTTGAAAGCGTTCTGGAAACCCTAAACAAATGCCGCAGCGACATGGTGAAGCGAGGGGACCTCTCCCTTCCCGAGCTCCGTGACTGCCTCATCCACTACTTCAAATGCCTCTGCATGGTTGAGCCACTCTTCACCGCTATCTCCTCCGACTCCGAACCTATCAACTTTGTCTGGTACGACGCCTTCTACTCTGAGCATAACAATGGAGTCAGCTCGCAGCCCAACAGCATCCAATTGGAGATGGCTGCTGTTGTCTTCAACCTTGGCGCCGTATGCAGCCAGATTGGGGCCTCTTCCGACCGCACCACCGCCCTTGGTCGTCACCTTGCAATGGACGCCTTCAATGCCGCCGCCATATTCTTCTTGAAACTCTGGAAGGATCTCGCCAAGGACGTCTCCGCCACCCTCGACTTGACTTTCCTCTTCGCCGAGAGTCTTCACTGCCTCTTCTCCGCTCAGGCTTTGGAGCTCAAATCACAGCAACAACTCAAAGACAACAGCAGTTCGGCTTTCGAAAAATATAGATGTGCCGTTTCGTTTAAATCGGTCAGTTTTGCCCCTAGACTGATTTTACATTTTATTTTTTTTTATTTTAGATTTTCAATATGATGATGATGATGATGATGTAAGCTTCTGAGCATTATCAGAGAGCGTATGATCTGATAGTAGGTGATTCGGTTGCAACCGAGCATGTCCACAAATTTGACCAAACCTGGATAACTCATCTTCATCAGAAGAAGGAATTCTTTCAAGTGGAGGCACGTCAGAGGCTATCATCCGTCCAACCCATATCCCAGCCACTTAGATCATTCTCATCTATCTGTGCTCTTGATCATGATGCAGAATCTGTCAATGAAAAATTAGTTAGAGCGATTTGCTGGCGTGTGGACCTGTGGATGCCCAAGCTAGAAGGAGTATACCTTGACCTCGTCCTTTCCGAGGACAGCCCTTTCAAGATTATGGATGGTGGAAAGCTGGTGGCTAACCCATGGGACATGCCTCCTCCTTATCCAACATATGTTGCAACCCCCTCATCTTCGTCTTCGTCTTCGTCACATATTCTGGCATTGCCTTTGAAGAAGAGTGAGCCGTTGGACCTCTACGAGTCCTTGCGCAATTACTTTGTCCTCAAATACTCTGAGAGTGTGGCAAAGAGTGTAGAAGGCCTTCTCGAATTGCTAAACAAATTGCGTAGTGAAATGCTGCGTGATGACCTCTCTCTACCCTTGCGCCGTGACTGCCTCATCCGCTATTACAAATGCCTTTGCATGATTGAGCCTTTGTTCCCCATGACTTCCTCATCCAACCCACCTATCTTTGTTTGGTACAATGCCTTCAACCCACAACAGAACTCTTCTCAGCACAACATCCATTTGGAGAAGGCCTCTGTTCTCTTCAACCTGGGAGCCCTCGGCTCCCACATTGCTCTCTCCTGCGATCTCACCACCATCCAAGGCCAGCGCATTGCCATAGACGCCTTACATGATGCTTCATATTGGTTCTTAATACTAACGCATGAGGCTGAGAAGGCATCTGCCACCATTGACTTGTCAATAAGCTGCACCCAGATGCTGCACGAGATAATAAGCGCGCAGGTTGCTGACTTGGAATGCAATTTTCCTCAACTCCGTTATGTATCACTTTGTGGTGGATGTCCTGTATGAATCGTCATCTACCTTTTCGGTTGATCTTTTCTTAGCGCATTTTATTTTTGTCAATCTTGATTTCTTGAATTGTTTGATTGGGATAATGTAGGTTTTTGTGCTTTATCGGAAAGCTTTTGACATGTCGACATTGGGGCCTTTAGCTGAGACTCGTGTTCAATCCTTGATAGCTCAACATCTTCTGTCGATTATGAGAACCTGCCTTATTGAATTTGCTCCTAGTGATGTCACTGAACAATTTCTTGTAGGGTATTGTAAGGCTGCACAATTTCTTACAGGGTATCGTATTCCAGTGGGATGTCAACCACCATGCTTGGACCTTCTCTCCAAGGCTGGCCCTGTCATGATTAAGGATGGAAATCTTGTGGCCAACCTTAGTGGCAGTGACATTCGCATTGGAGGAGATGAGCTCCCAGGAGACCACAGTAACATGGCCATAGACCAAAACTGAACAAGCTTTAGGAATTACCTGTTTATTTTCATTTTTAAATTGGATATTGGAATTTTGTTTGTTGATGTGTGAATACTGAATAGATTCCTTCTTATTCTTCACTAATTTGTAGTGATTTGTATGCCTCTGATTTCGTAGCCTTTGTTCGTTAGGTAGATAGAAGGTATCAAATTTTGTGACATGTGGTAGTAAAGGGAGTGATTTATTCTTTTCTTTTATTTTAATAATGTATATATTTTGCTTGGTTCTCCACGAATTTTCAATCAAATACTTTGGTCATAATAAATTTTTATTATTTCAAAAAAATTTTATAATTATTCTTGTCAGACAAATTTATCTTCCCATTACTTTTAAAGTCTTTGAAAACCAGTGTTTGAAGGTTCACTGGTCATTTTGTATTGTTGGTAAACTAGTCATGATTAAATTAGTTTGATGTCATCTGGTAGAGTCATTTCTTTTCTGATGATATCTATTTGTATAAGAACCTGGGTAGTCCCAAATTCAAAGTAAAAAAAACGAAAAAAAAAAAAGAGGAATTTCTTCTTTGGTATTAAATGATTTTCTTGTTAGTTTTTTTTTTTTTATATGTACAAAATCCAATCTTATTGTGTGTGGATGCACATAATTTCTTCTACTTTTTGGGATTTCCCACTTAGTCTTTCCGATTGTATTTTGTAAAGCAATTGCCTGGATGATGATGAGATTAACAATGATATTGATGGATCATGATTAGTCAATTCAAACTTTTTTTGGCTTTAATTCACTTCAGTAAATTGTTCGGTTCATGGTTTACACTCAAATTTATAAAATATAATTGAACTAAGAATCTCTTTTGTTGGCTCCTCATTAGAGTTGTTATTAACTATAATATCTTTTTGTTTTAGCCTTCTTATTATTCATTATCTGCAAACTTATATAAAAATTCATAATGAATTTCTTTATAATTCTATTTTGTAGATCCCTCTTTTATTCTAAATGGTTAATTATCAAATCTAATGTCCATTTTTTATAAATAAATATATGACCCCTTAAATGTACCCAACTCATTCTTTAGCAAGCATGTATAATAGAAGGTGAATTTGGTAATATTCTAGATAAATAAATAAAATAAGTCAATTTGATTAGATTTTATTATTGTTGTGGCATTGTTGATTGTTCTCTCCATTTTTTTTTTTTTAATATTAACTAGTGTATAATATATTCTTAATATATAAAAGTAGATGGATAAGTTTATTCACATTATTTTTAAGATATGTTTTTTCTTCTACTAATGTCATGTCAGCAACATTGCTTACTTGGCAAAATTTTAGAAACAACCATTCAATTATTATTTCCAAATCAGCAAAAAAATAAAATATACAAAAAAAATTAAAAAACACCAATAATTAGAAATTAATAGTGTCGGACCAAATTTGTAACCTACAAAGACATTGAATCCATATTCTTATATTTATTATATCTTATCGTTATAAACAATACAATAAATTTATAACCTAATAATTAATTTCTATAAATAACTTATTAAATGTAATAAACATCCATATTACAAATGTCATAATAATATTATTAATCATAATAAATTTTACGTTTTAAATATTCAAATTTCATACTATTTTACCTACTTATATAAGTCTCTTATCACCGTTCCTTTAAATAACATCAAATTTAACACAAAAAATTTATTTCTGAAATACACAACATCTCAATTTACTCGAGCATCATTCTTTGGACAATATCACCAAACAAACCGACGATTTATTTATCAAAGTTTGCATGGTTCGTCTATGGAAAACATTAACACCCACTAATGAAGAGGAGCCTCTTTGCTTAGAAATGATTATATTAGATGAAAAGGAGACAACTATATTTGTGGCACATATAATCAAACACCACAATTGTGGCACACTAAAAAAAATTATTGAGCACAATTGCTTCAAATCTAATGACACTCTAGAAAAATTTGTGCAACCTCACACTTGTATTTGAAAATTGTGGACGACCTTATCCTTTTTTGCAGAGGCTTCAGTTGGACAGGCTGAGATTATTAATAAAGTGTTAACTGCCTTTTGTGATAGCTTTGGCCAAAAAGTAAATAAGGAGAAGACTCATATTTTCTTTTCCGAAAATATTGATCACACTGGCAAGGATGACATTAGGAGGGTCCTCCAATTCTCTATCATACAGGACTTGGGAAAATATCTGGGAGTTCCGATCCTTCACTCTAGAGTCACAAAAAATACTTATAATGATATCATCATCAAGCTTCAATTGCGCTTGAACAATTGGAAGGCATCTTCCCTCTCCTTGGTAGGGAGGTCAACCCTGGTGAAATCTGTGCTTACTTCCTTACCTAGTTATACTATGCAAACTGCCTTTCTGCCTGTCTCTACTTGTAATATGATTGATTCCAAATGCAGGAACTTCCTATGGGGGGAAACAGAGAATGTCAAAAAGGTTCACCTGGTTAGCTGGAAGAAAGTTAACATGCCGAAAGTAAAAGGCGGCTTGGGTATCAGGCATGCAAGAACCTTAAATCATGCTTTCATGATGAAGGTTGGCTGGGGTTTGGTTGAGAGAAGAGATAGTCTTTGGGCCAAGGTGTTGAGGACTAAATACAAATGCGGTAACGACATCATGCCTAACATCAGGAGGAGAACCAAGGATTCAAATATATGGAAAGGGGTCTATTCAACTTGGAAAGATGTTGAGAGCAACACGACTTGGCATATTGGAGATGGTGCAAGCATAAACTTTTGAAACCACAATTGGGTGGCAAAAGCAGGACCTTTGGACCAATACTCAAAAAAGATAATTAACCAAATGATTATAAATGGATGTTACATGATTTCCTCCTTGTTTTAGGTGATTGGGACTTGGAAAAGATTCGTGAATGGATCCTGGAGGACTGGGTCTCTAAGATTGCTGCCATGGCCCCTTTATCCCCGTGGAAGAATGCTGATCAGGCTGCCTGGGATCCTAGTACAGATGGAATGTTTACTGTGAAATCAGCTTATGAAGCTTTGAATACGGACCTCACTGAAAATGATCACGTGTTTCGGTTTATTTGGGACTGGAAAGGGCCCGAGAGGATTAGAACTTTTTTGTGGCTACTGGCTAATGATGTTCTTCTTACTAATCACAACCGACGAAGGAGGAACTTGACTAGTGAAGCAAATTGCCCAAGATGCAATTCCAATGAGGAAACTGTCTTACATGCGGTCAGGGATTGCCCTACAGTAAGGTTAGTTTGGCGAGCTCTTCTATCCCACCAGAGAAATCAACACTTCTTCAGCTTGGATATTCGTGATTGGTTATGCTCAAACCTAGAAGCTAAGGACTCCTGGCCCATTACCTTCGGTGTTGGAGTTTCCTCCCTTTGGTATCTCCGGAACAAGTTTGTTTTTGAAGGTTCATTCACTATGCCAAAAGATTTTGCTACCTCTATTATGATTCGTGCCAAAGAGATTTTGAACTGGTGCCGAAAAAAGTCATCCCACGCTCGATTAACACCAACTCTGAGTTATGCATTAGATGGATTCCTCCTGATGAGGGTATTATTAAAATAAATGTGGATGGTTCGGTTTTTGCTCAGATAAATATTGCTGCGTGTGGGGGAGTGTTCAGAGATTCTATGGGAACTTGCTTCATGAGTTTCTCATGTAATCTTGGAACTTGCTCGATCATGCACGCCGAACTTTGGGCTATTATTAAAGGTCTCCAAATTGCAGCTGCTAATGAGATGAATGATGTGATTATAGAATCAGACTCGCAAATGGCAATTAAGCTCTGTCTGAGAAGGTTGCCCTCTGTTGCACCCGTGCTATTCCCTACTGCAAGACACTAATATTCTGGTCTGGCGAATCCATCATGTGAGTATGTGTCATATCCTCCGTGAAGCAAACTTTTGTGCGGATGTCATGGCCAAGAAGGGACATCAACTTGGAATTGGTTTGCATTTATTTGATCATCCTATTTCTGAGCTCTATCTTCCTATGCTATTTGATTGTGCGGGATCTTATAGGCTTAGAGGCTCTGCGTAGTCGGGTTCTGTTTTCTGGTTTTCGGGGTCCTGACCCCTCCCCCCACACCAAAAAAAAAAATATTTGAAAATTGTTGAGCACAATTGCTTCAAATCTAATGACACTCCAGAAAAATTTGTGCAACCTCACACTTATATTTGAAGTCAAAATAAATGATTTTAATCTAAAAAAAAATTTCAATAATACACTGTTACCAAGACATCATTTTTATTTCTAATTTAAATTATTCAGTGATTATAAAAACCAACTTCGCCAACACTAATATTATCAGGCGAATATCACATACCCATCAAGGGATTAAGGAGAAAGAAAATCATACAAATTCAAGACACACATTCGGAAAAAGAACATGCATGCAAGGATGGAACAAACAACACAATAAAAAGTGCATACAACTTAACAATTCATCAATAACATGCCTTTATAAGAACATACGACAAAAAGCAAAAAATAACTCTAATAACAACCAATAATAAAGAAAAAGGAGGACGAACTCCACATAAGAAGACTAAGTCCATCAACTAAACAAATGCAAAAATCAAACCACTAAATAAAAGTGTCACTTTGTCCAACTCCAACGTCCAAATCTTTTGTATTACAAATTATTTTAAATAAAACATATTTTAAATTTAACTTTAGTTTACACATATTTAATTTAATTCTACAAAATATAACAATTTTTGATATTTATTATATACTATCATTAATTTACCGCCCCACACATCGCGCGCAGGTCTCATTTTAGTTAAGTAAACTATTGTAGTTTTTCCTACAAAGTTTATTGTTAGGCTGTTAAATATTTCATTTTAGTTAGTATTCAATTTTGTGTATCTTTTTTAACATTTTATGATGTTTGGATATAAGACATTCTTTTTAACTATTTATAAGACTAAAAACTTTATACATATGCTAGAACTTTAAAGACTTAAATTAGCCTTAGGGCCATATTAGGAATACATAGGACTTCTATAAATTGTTACCTCCATTTTTCTATTTATAATGGTTTTAAAAAGATAATTTTCATAAATAAATCATTTGCACACAAATATTACCCAAATGTCTTAAAACGAATTGCACTACAAGTTTGTTCCCAATAGATTTAAGAGTTACAGGAGTATCAAAGCTTATAACTTTCTTATATACCAAAAGTACCAAGAAACTGGCAACATAGACACAATGGAGTTAAATCATCCAAAAAAGAAAAAATACGACATAACCTCCATGTCCATCATCATTTCCCTACCCAAGCAAGAACATATTATGAGCCAGTTTAGGAGAACCCTTTGTATAGAGAGACCCTTATGTACCTATCGAGATATCAAAGCTGAAGCAATGGTAATACACTCATGCCATTACAACCCCAAAGATGGACAACAGTAATAACATCATCCGGGCTGGGAATGGTTGCTTTCCGTTTTTCTTACAACCTTCAACTGCTCTACTCTTTTGTGCCTTCTTCCTTAGAATTTGAACCCTTCTCCAAAAGAGCCTTTGAACTTGTGTCGCCGGGCTCCGCTTCTGATGCCTGCTCGGGAGAAACTTGTTGAGAAAGCTGCTGCTCCTGGTTGTACTTCTTCACATACTTAGGAACATTTTCCTGAATATTGCCCTGCATGGAAAAATTATCAAAACAAGGGGCGTTAATGGCGAAAGTGGGATACAAATTGTAGAGACATTGCTAAATTCTATCGTGATTCATGAAAGGATAATGCAATAGACTGACTTGCAATTGAAAGAAAGGGAAGATCTTGCTAAACGCTGCTTCCCAGTGGTGGTGGTGTTTATACTGCCGATGGTTGGGCTGTTGTCCATAAAGAATGAAGTCCATCAGATATCAAAAGCTCGCAAGAACACACTATGCCTAGCTCTGATTTGGTGAGGCAAGACAACTATCTTCCAAAGAAAGAAGTATGACAAGAAATGGAAAGAATTAGAATTTGATTAGAATACGAAGAAGATACAACGTACTCACCATGAATGAAAGAATCCCCAAGCATGCTGCATTCGTAAATTAGAAAGTTCAGTATAGACCATCAGAAAGCTGTATAAAACAGTTATCAAACATCTACTATTACTATCAGATACAAGCTACTTGTGTAAAAGGAAATAACCACAATCCAAACGTTAAACCATAAGATTAAAAAACAAATCACATCCAGAACTTCATAACTGGAATCAATCTGACCTTGAAAAAGACCACATAGGATTCCAACCTTCAGGATGAACTGCAGCGGCAACAAGACACAGAAATATTAAATCAAAACCAGTATCTCATACTGTAAATTGACTTGTGCTATATCAGATAAAAGAACTTATAATCACTCAGATAAACAAATCTTTTTCTGCGTCAAGAACCGTCCATTAGGTTATAGTCATGCTACAATATAGAAAGCACACATTGAGTCGATATCATGATAAAACACATTTGGAAATGAGAATTGACAAGCATACAGTAGCAAGAAGGATCACCTGATTCCAGGAGGCTTATATGGGTATTCCGGAGGAAACTTGATTTTTTCCGTAGTAATGTCCGCCTAACAAGAGGAAAACATAACTAAGAATTGATAGCAATACATAAGCTTGGACATTTTTGAAATAACAAATCTCAATAGAACTAAAAAAGTGAAGTGCTGAAATGCAATAATCACAATTTGCTAACTTGACAAACCTGCAAAAGGTGTTCCTTCGCTTCCCTCCAACATATAACAAAGACATTATTAGAATAAGATCAGTATTGACCAGTCTAACGAATAAATTAAAATTAAGCAGCTGACATCACAACATATAATCTTTTCCATTTTAATTGACAATATCAATGGTAACGAGGAGGGTGAACCTAGCAACAAATGTAAGATCGTTGCACACCTTCGCTATGACCTGTTGATCATAGGATCTATAAGTCTACAACATTGATAAATGAACAGAACAACGGTTCAACACAATTTTTTGTCTTTTTAACTATAGTAGTACAACATCAATGATATGAGCAATTAACTCATACAAACTTACGCCATTCAAGAATATCATTTGGTGACAGGCAAGCCACATGATGGGAAACTGGCCCCTCAAATTTAATATTGAAATTGAGCATAATGCAGTTGATAAATTATATAAATACCTAGAAAGAAGCATAGAAGAAGCAACAAAGAGCACAAGGACACATAGGAGCATACCATAGACTCACCACGCAATAAATTCAAGAAACACAGGGAACACAAAAAATGTTACAAATGTTGGTAGTAGGTTCTAAGGAAGACAAAGCACACAGAGATAATAACTCACTTCATCACATATCTAAAATTTCTTCAACCAGCTTGTGTCTCTACCCACTGAAAAGAAAATGGGACTTTTTCTTTTAGAGCTCTGTGAGAGTTATGCAAGAAACAAAGTCCCAGATTTGAGAGTGATAAGAAAAGAAAAAACAGGGATGTGTTTAATGATAAGGCTTTCAATTGGAAGCTTGAATGATTTTTATATCTAATAGCTATAATTTGAGTTGTTTATCATGGGTTATCGTGCATGGATTGGACATCTATATGAATAATTCTTCATGGCCATGAATCGTTGAGATTTTTTTGAGACCTCACTGTGGCTTAATACCCCCTTGACAAGTTGATGTGAGTTGACCAACCCCTTTAAGGCTCACAGTACCTTCCTGGCCAGTTCACAAACTCTCATTCTCTAAATTGAGACATCAAAACAAATTCAATAAAATGTTCACTTAGCATAAAAGATGAGCGTAAACTTACATTTGCAAAAGTAAACATAAAGAAATTGATGAATGACGATTAAAAAATGCTCAGCTCCCAAATCAAAAGGGCTTCTTCCTTTTTCTTTCATTTATGACTTCTTCGTTCAGTCACAAGCTAAAAGGCATCTTTCAATAACATATCACAATGATCAAACACACTAATTGTCCAAGAACCATTTCCAACAAACTAAAATCACATGTTTATAGAATTTCTAATCAAACTAATATTCTGAAGAAAATTTATTCATTGTCCATTTGGAAAACGGCTTTACCTTAACATATCCAATTGTTGAGTCCGTTTCTGCTTTGCTTTCCTCATAATCAGGCTCCGGATCGGTAAAATTAAAATCACCACCTATTTGGATTTTCTCCTTTTGTTGTATAGCCCTCCACTTCAGCAGTTCTTTCACCCCGAGTCCCCTGTGTTTACTCTTCATCATCATCTCACGAAAATTCAAATTCATATTCAAATGTAACTTGTATTTTCTATCCAACTACAAAATTGATTATTCTACAAATAAAATAAAATAAAATAAAGATTGTGCTACGCTGCAAGACATGCATCAACCAAGTAAAAATAATCTTGTCCTCATGTTTTAATCCCAGCTACAATAGATGATCAATTCTAACAATTCAACCACCCCAAAGAACAAAAAGGACAGAGAGAAAAATTCATTCTTGAGTACTGGTGCGGAATTTACAACCCACACTACTTATCGGCAAGTGCACCGGGTCGTATTAAGTAAAGTAAGGGTCGATCCACGAGGATTGATGGATCAAGCAACAATGATTGATTGATTGGTTTAGTTAAACAAGCAAAAATTGGTTTTGAGATGTTCAAAAGATTTAAGTTTGAATTCAAAATATCAAAAGTATAGACAATTAAATAAATTGAGAATAAAATATGGATAAACAGTTAAGGCTTTAGAGTTATCTATTTTTTCGGATTAACTTTTCTTACTAACTATTTTAACTATGTAGGATTTAATTTATGGCAAACTATATGTGACTAGACCTTAATTCCTTAGACCTTTCTAGTCTTCTCTAAAGTTCATCAACTGCCAATTCCTTGGTCAATTAATTCCAATTAGAGGGTAAAAATCAATTTTCAGTTTTCATGCCACAAAAACTCTAATTACCCAAAAATAAGGGGATTATAACATAAATTAAAATAGAAAAAGTAATAAAATTAATCCATAGAAATAGACAGAGCTCCTAACCTTAACAATGGAGGATTAGTTGCTCATGGAATATAGAATGTAAATTTCTATAGAATTTCCTGATGGAATTCCTCTAATCTAATGTTGTACCTAATAGAAGAGAAGTCTCTCCTTTTTATAACTAATCCTAATTAATTTAAAATCTAATTATTTAAAAATAAAAATAATATATTTTCCTAAAAGATAAGATTTGAATTTAAATTCGAATTAATTAACAGATCTTCAGTTGATGGGTGGGGACCACTTGCTTTGTCCATTCTGCAGCTTCTAATCTGTATTTTCTGGGCTGAAAACTGGGTCAAAAACAGCCCAGAAGTCGTAATTAGCATTTTCTGTATTATTGCAGATCGCGCATGTGACGCGTCCGCGTCGTCCACGCGCTCGCGTCATTTGTGCAGATTCCGGTCCACGCGTTCGCGTCAGGCACGCGATCGCGTCATTGCGATTTCTCCATTCCGCGCGGTCGCGTGAGCCATGCGTCCGCGTCGATCTTCACTGGTTATCTCTTTGGTTTCTTCTTCTTCTCTGCAGAAACTTCATCAAATTCCTCCGAATGCTACCTAAAATAAATAAAATTTCACAAAACTCAAAATAGCATACATAGTGGCTAAAATATAATTAATTCTAAATTAAACTCAACAATTTAGATGCAAATTCACTAGGAAAAGATAGACAAGATGCTCACGCATCACAACCCCAAACTTAAACTGTTGCTTGTCCTCAAGCAACCAAAACTAATATAGGCTTAGGATGTGAATTTGCATGAGAATGAGAGTTCGATTAAGCTCATGTCTCTTTTTATAGTGGGTTTTATAACTGTAATCCTGAATAGGTTTGGCATCTCACTCTCCTTTGAATCAAGAATGTTATTGTTATTCAGAATTAGAATCCGGATGATATTATGAATTCTCTGATCTTTACATTTCAGTTTAATCCTTGGACATAGCAACATTTACTTTAATTTATTTTTCTTTGGTGCTTTGCACCTTGAGCCTAGCCGTGACTTTAAATGTTTTGTCTCAAGAGTTACTTGACACAGAAACACCACAAGCACTTAACTGGGGAACTCCCTTTGAGTTCTGATTTTTCTTTCAATTACTCCCAGACAGTGGTGCTCAAAGCCTTTGGCATACTCTGTTAAACGCAATTGATCTCGACTCTAAGTGTTTTGTCTCAAGGATTACTTGACACAGTCACACCACAAGCATATGACTAGGAAAATAACTCTTTGAGCTTTTAATCATGTCTGACCTCCTTAGTCATTGATGCTCAGAGCCTTGGACCTTGCTTTTATTTTATTTTTCGCTGTTTCTTTTGCTTCAAGGATTAAATTTTTATTTATTTCAAAGAAGGCATAATAATTCTCTAAATTCCTATTCCTTATACATCAACATCTCTTGATTCAAATTCAAATATACACTGTTCATATCATGCATTCAAAAATCATAGAAAATACCACCACATTTAAGTAAATAAGACTATTCTTAGAATTAAACTCAATTTCTCATGCAATACATCACTTCTTTTTTTTTTTAGATTCAAGTTCAGTGAGTGGTACATGAAACATCTTTTCAGCATATTCAAAAAAGGAAACTAAACTAGTCCTAGGATTCTAACTAATAAAAAGATCATGCAACAAACAAAGCAAAATAGCAGAAAGCCAGAACATAACATAGAAAAAAAGAGGGGAGGAATAAAAATAAAGAAACTCAACCACCTTAGTTATCCTAGCGGTCGCTTTATTCTTCAGGTTGTGCTCCTCCGTGAAGATGATTCGCCTCCCTTTTGTGTTTTAGAAAACCCATAAGTGCAGCGTCAACACCAAACTTAAAAGTTTGCCTGTCCTCAAGCAAATAAGAACTGAAAATAGAAAGAGATAAATATGATGAGAAAAAAAAGAAAAATAAAAGGATAAAAGGACAAGAGAGAATTAGGATTGGGAGAGAGAGAGAAAGAAAACTGGGCGGCGCAAGCGACGCGGACGCGTGCAGCACGCGTTCGCGTGGGTCGCGAGATTTCCATAATGACGCGTAAGCGTCGGGCACGCGTCCGCGTGCCCTGAGTTTTGTGCGATTCGCGCGAAGCCAGCAGCGGGCCCGCGCGACTTTCTGTTCAAATGGCTTAGGAGCCAATTATTCATACGACGCGTTCGCGTCATGCATGCGAATGCGTGGATGGCCATATGTGCAATTGACGCGGACGCGTCAGTCACGCGTCCGCGTGACCAAATTTGTGCTTCTAGCACACTTCCTACCCCAAGCCAGCACAACTTTCTGCCCAAACACTCTTTTACGTCGAATTTGCAGGTCACGCGTTCGCGTCAGTGACGCGCCCGCGTGGATGGCGAAAATCACAAACGACGCGAACGCGTGGGGTACGCGATCGCGTGGGCTTGTTTGTGTGAAAGGCTCCATTCTTGCGCCACTCCCACGCAACTCTCTGTTCATTTTTATTTTTCACGCACACCCCTCTGACGCGTACGCATCAGCGACGCTTGCGTGTCGTGTGCACGCTTTTTTTTTTTTAGATTGAGGTGTTCGGTTCCTATGATAAAACTAGCTGCATGATCAGAAAATTAGTAAGAACTCAATAAAAATAAAATAAATGAGAAAATAACTAAGGATACGAAAAAGAACGATCATACCACGGTGGGTTGTCTCCCACCAAGCACTTTTAGTTAAAGTCCTTAAGTTGGACATGTGGTGAGCTCCTTGTCATGGTGGCTTGTGCTTGTACTGATTCAGGAATCCCCACCAATGTTTGTAATTCCAATGGCTACCGGGATCCCAAACCAGGCGTATAACGCCTTTGAGCAAATTGAAACAAGTGACAAGGCCCCAAGAGAGTTGATTGTGGAAATGAATTCCAGGGTCCCAAATCTTGCTTTTACGTCCGTCTTCTTGTGGATCACCATTATTTCCACCTGGTGGCAAGCAATTTGAATTCTCACAGAGACATCCAAACAACCTTCTAGACCCATTTAAGTGAGCTCTGCACCAATCCTTGCACTTCAATTTGGAGCATGCAACCATATTGAATCTTGCTTGACATCCCTTGTCACTAACCATCTTCCTCTTGCTCTTAATGCCACAAAGAGCTCTAAGTTGACCATCCGTCTCTAGTAGCCCATATTCAAGTGGGAAAGTAAGGATTAAGGATAGGAATTTTACCCACTTGAATGTTGTATTGGATGGTGATGGCTTTGGAAGAGGTCTTGCAAGCTCCACTCCCTTGTGTTCTTCTTTGAATTCTTCCACCTCTTTGCAAGCTTTCTCAATTTCAACCTCTTCCTCTTGGTAGCTGTCTTTTTCAACTAACTCTTCATTGACCTTGGTCTCAGAGCCAGCTACTTTACCACTTTTCAGTTGAATAACCTTACAGTCTTCTCTTAGGTTCACCACTGTATCACTTGAAAATGCACTTGCAGACCTCTCAAGTAATTGCTTGTTTATTGGGCCCATTTGCATTTCCAAATTTCTAATGGAGGCTTTGGTTTCCTGCATAAAACTCATCATCATCTCTCAATTAGGATCTTCTTGGGATTTAGAGTTTGCCTGCTGAGTTGGTTGAAACTGGTGGTTATTAAAATTATTCTGTTGAAAACTATCCTGAGCACTATGATTAAAATTTTGTGGCCTCTGAGGTTGCTCTCCCACTCAAAATTTGGGTGTTGGGTGTTGATAGTTGGGACTTGCATGCCACTCATCTGTTGAGTAAGTAGACTTAATTGCTGAGTCATAAGCTTGTTCTGGGTAAGGATAGCATTAAGAGTTTCTACTTCCATAACACTCTTCTTCTGAGAAGTCTCAATATATGATGGTGGCTCCTGATATGGGTAGAAAGATGATGGTTCTTGGTAGTTGGAACATGGAGCATTGAAGTTTCTTTGGTTTTGGTTTTGCCAACCAAAATTTTGATAGTTCCTCCATCCACCATAATATGAATTACTACTCGGGTGTGAGTAGTAACCCATGTGATTTCTCTCCATTATTTTTCCTCAGCACAAAACACCAAACATGATTAAATGCACCATGTGGTTAACAAGCAAGCAAAGAAGAAAGAACAGAATTCTAAGAATTAAAATAAAATTAATTGGGGAACACCAAACTTAAATTCAGAAATTAAAAAAATATTAGTGCTATTTATTTATTAATTTTTTTTTAAATATATATAATACCGTCAAAATTTTCTTTTTTTTTAAATTCAAAGCAATTTTTTTTAATAAAATTAAAACTAAAACGCCTAATCTAAGCAATCAAACAACTAATAGTTGTCAATCACAATCAATTTCTGGCAACGGCGCAAAAAACTTAGTGCGGAATTTACAACCCACACTACTTACCGGCAAGTGCACCGGGTCGTATCAAGTAATACTTTACGTGAGTAAGGGTCGATCCCACGAGGATTGATGGATCAAGCAACAATGATTGATTGATTGGTTTAGTTAGACAAGCAAAAATTGGTTTTGAGATGTTCAAAAGATTTAAGTTTGAATTCAAAATATCAAAAGTATAGACAATTAAATAAATTGGGAATAAAATATGGATAAACAGTTAAGGCTTCAGAGTTATCTATTTTTTCGGATTAACTTTTCTTATTAACTATTTTAACTATGTAGGATTTAATTTATGGCAAACTATATGTGACTAGACCCTAATTCCTTAAACCTTTCTAGTTTCCTCTAAAGTTCATCAACTGCCAATTCCTTGGTCAATTAATTCCAATTAGAGGGTAAAAATCAATTTTCAGTTTTCATGCCACAAAAACTCTAATTACCCAAAAATAAGGGGATTATATGTCACGTATCCCATTAAATTCAAATAATTAAAATTTAGGAGAATATGTTTTCAAGCTGTTGTTCAAGTATAGAGCTTTTCCAAGTTATACAAGAACTCAAATAGAAAGAGGGTCATACTTCCGTTCCACCCAAATTCATAAAATAAAGAGCGAAAACAATTCTTAAATTATAAATCCAATCATAAATTAAAATAGAAAAAGCAATAAAATTAATCCATAGAAATAGACAGAGCTCCTAACCTTAACAATGGAGGATTAGTTGCTCATGGAATGTAGAATGTAAATTTGTATAGAATTTCCTGATGGAATTCCTCTAATCTAATGTTGTACCTAATAGAAGAGAAGTCTCCCCTTTTTATAACTAATCCTAATTAATTTAAAATCTAATTATCTAAAAATAAAAATAATATCTTTTCCTAAAAGATAAGATTTGAATTTAAATTCGAATTAATTAACAGATCTTCAGTTAATGGGTGGGGACCACTTGCTTTGTCCATTCTGCAGCTTCTAATCTGTATTTTATGGGTTGGAAACTGGGTCAAAAACAGTCCAGAAGTCGTAACCAGCATTTTCTGTATTATTGCAGATCGCGCATGTGACGCGTCCGCGTCGTCCACGCGCTCGCGTCATTTGTGCAGATTCCAGTCCACGCGTTCGCGTCATTGCGATTTCTCCATTCCGCGCGGTCGCGTGAGCCATGCGTCCGCGTCGGTCTTCACTGGTTATCTCTTTGGTTTCTTCTTCTTCTCTGCAGAAACTTCATCAAATTCCTCCGAATGCTACCTAAAATAAATAAAATTTCACAAAACTCAAAACAGCATCCATAGTGGCTAAAATATAATTAATTCTAAATTAAACTCAACAATTTAGATGCAAATTTACTAGGAAAAGATAGACAAGATGCTCACGCATCAAGTACCATAAAAGGGATTAGCATATACCTTATTTTGTTTATAGACCATCTTCATTGCTTTCATAGATCATACAAAAGCCAATTAGGAAAGTATCCAGCTTTAATCATGAGAAGAATATGGCGACCAAGACCTAGCCAACAAAAAAACACAACAAAATAAAAAAGAAAGAAAGAAAAAGAAGATAACACAAGTAGGCAAGCTAGCATTTACAAAGATATCCAAATGCTATAGCTACCCCAGCATGGCCCTACTAAATAGTTACAAATGGCCATATATACATATAAATTGTTAAAATAAGTAATCATCGCAACATATTCTAGAATCAGATCAAGGAACTAAAGAAAATATATATTTCTTACACTCATGAATGAGACAGAAGCAATAAATTTATAAATCAATAAGCTTAAACTCTTGTAATTGTACATTAGCAGGGGTGTAAAGCTTTTAATGACAATATATTTAGGTGTAGGTGTTAATTCGTTATTATAATTGATATAAACTTGGTCAAAGGGTGGTTATAAGATTTGTAGGTTATCCTAAATAATAGGATGCATTGTCTTTAGATAATCAGGCCACTTTAGAGCAAGTGCAAACTGCATATATCATAATAGAACAGCTGGCATTAGAAGTTAAAATAACCAGACCAAAAGAAAATAGTCAAAATACAAAGCTAAGTAACTAACCATCGCAACAGCAGACAAATAACATCTCATGATCCTAAATATGAAACCCTCAAAAGAAGAGGGGAGGGGGGAATCCTAAATGTGGGATTCTATAGTAATTAGCTTGGTTTCCTTGTTCTATAGCAAATATATAAATCTTAAATTCTACTGGTCAAAAAACTTACCACCCCTGAACATGTTAAAACCTGCCCTAAGTAAACTCTTTATCATAATTCATCTCCACTTCATGTTGGATTTGTTAGTAATGCAAAATTTGCATATACTATTTAATCTAACTAAAAATAGAAGCAATAAAGTAATCAAAATGAAAGTTTAGGTCCACTATGTTCAGTAAATCCTAGATATGTTAGTTAATCTTCTGGCTACAACGAATACATTCCCCCTGGTCATGAAAAGGTCTATACAATGGAGTTATCGTCAATACCACGTTTCAAGCATCCTAGCAGACATAATAAAGCGTATAATATGAAGGAATACATTGAAACGTTCTATCTACCAATACGCAACAAAAACTAACAATGGCTACGAGATCAGAGGCATACAAATTAGTGAGGAATATTATGGAATACATTCACACATCAACAAACAAAATTACGAGTATAATATATTCACAAAGAGTTCTAGTATCAACGAACAAATAGGTCCTTGACTTTTCAAACTTTTGACAAATACATCCCTGACAAAATTTAAATACAAAAAAGTCCCTGACTTTAACAAACGGAGGACAATTTAGTCCTTCCGTCTATTTGCCTCTCATACACCTAACGGAACTGGCTGACGTGGCTGAAACGGTGTACAGGTGTCCGTTATGGTGCCACGTTGAAAGGGAAAAAAGTTCGAAAGACAAATAAGTCATTGACGTCATTTTACAAATAAAGTTCGAAGGACAAATAGGTCCTTGAGAATTTTTTTTTCATTATACTTCTATTATACTTCTAGTATGAGAATTTAATTTATAAAATTAGGCTAATTTTTTTTGTATGGAAAAAATATTGATGTTTTTGTTGAAAATGGGAGAATGTGGTGTAATTATAGATGGGTGAATTTTTTTGTGGGAAGTCAACACGTGGGGGGCACTCATCTTAGCCAATACGTGGAGGCGTGTTGAATAATTTCTACAATACTGTAATACACTTCAAATGTCAATATTCAACCAAAACACCAATTTTTTTTCCATAATAAAAATAATTTCTGATAAAATTATGCTTGTATTTTGAAATCTAGTTAACTTGTTTTATTCTATAATTTAAATTATTTGTATTAAAATTGTAGAAATTGGGCTTCTTATGTTTCTACTCTTTTTTCTTAAATTGCATTAGTTTAGTTTTAGTGCATTTGTGTATTATATTAGAATTTGTTAAATTGCATTAGTTCAGTTTTCATCATACCAGTGGCATTAGTTAGCATGAGTTCATTTATGCATCAAATTAGCATTAGTTCATTTGTGCATTATTCATGTATTAAGTTAGCATTAGTGCATTTGTGTATTATATTAAAACTAGTATTTTTATGCATAATAACATTACGAGAATATTTTTTTTAAATTATAGTTCACTTTGTTCTAACAGTATAAATTATGCATGACACAAAAGATTTATAAAATCAAACTACTTTTACAAAAAAGTCGTAAGTTGACAAAAGTTTCTGACTAAGAAAACCAAGATATCTGCAGATAAAAAATTAAATAATAAGATTTTTAGTTATTATTTTTATATGAAAAAGTCTAATTTTTTATTAGTAATTAATTTTAACATTCGTTATCTAAAATTTAAAATAATTTAATGTGTATAATTTTACATTTAAAATATTTTAATTGTAAAAAAATATCGAATGACATATTTTGATTTGTCAAATTACTAATATAAAATATAATTATATATAGAGTAAAAATAGTAGAGAGAAATATAAAAATGGAGAGAGGTAGATGAGAGAATTTAGGAAATGAGTTTATTAATTTTGAAAAAAAAATTCTCAAGGACCTATTTGTCCTCCGAACTTTATTTGTAAAATGACGCCAAGGACTTATTTGTCCTTCGAACTTTTTTCCCCTTCCAACGTGGCGCCGTAACGAACACCTGGACACCGTTTCAGCCACGTCAGCCAGTTCCGTTAGGTGTATGAGAGGTAAATAGACGGAAGGACTAAATTGTCCTCCGTTTATTAAAGTCAGAAACTTTTTTGTATTTAAATTTTGTCAGGGATGTATTTGCCAAAAATTAAAAAAATCAGGACCTATTTGTCTTTTTCCCTTATATAAAAAGTTCATTCCTAAACTTGTTTAGTTTTCCTCCATGGGAGTGTTCCCGGACAAGTTCATCTCCTCCAATGCCGATGTTACTGCCTCTAAAATTGGCCACAGTATTCCATCCGTAATCTTGTCAGGGCCAACGTCGGAGAGAAGGTTCAAGCATGGTGTTTGACATGCCTCTCGAAGCAGGGATTGAGCCTCACAATACCCAGAAAGAAATAGTTCAGTGACATCAAGACCAGTTTGAACACGGCAGGTTTTCATCTTCGACTCAATAAATTGAGGTATCGAGGATTGAACAAGCTTCCCAGCTAAAGGTCCGAATGTCATCAGATCATAAATTTTCCGATAAAGCAGAGAGACCTACATCATCCCAATCACACAATTTAACAAATCAATATTGACATCATCAATTGCGCTAAGAAAAAATCAACTGAAAAGCTAGATGATGATACATACAGGATATCCACCACCATGGGAATGGGAATGAGGAAGCTCGCATTCCAAATAAGCAATCTGAGAGGTTATTATCCGGCGCAGTATCTGGGCGGAGCTTATTGACAAGTCAGGGGCAGATGCCTTCTCAGCCTCATGCGTTAGTATTAAGAACCAATATGAAGCATCATGTAAGGCGTCTATAGCAATACGCCGGCCTTGGATGGTGGTGAGATCGCAGGAGAGAGCAATGTGGGAGCCAAGGGCTCCCAGGTTGAAGAGAACAGAGGCCTTCTCCAAATGGATGTTGTGCTGAGAAGATTTGATTTTTGGGAAGAAGGCATTGTACCAAACAAAGATAGGTGGGTTGGGTGCGGTTGTCATAGGGAACAAAGGCTCAATCATGCAAAGGCATTTGAAATAGCGGATGAGGCAGTCACGCCGCATGGGTAGAGAGAGGTCATCACGCAGCATTTCACTACGCAATTTGTTTACCATTTCGAAAAGGCCTTCTACTCTCTTTGCCATGCTCTCAGAGAATTTGACTACAAAGTAATTGCGCAGGGACTGGTACAGGTCCAAGGGATTACTCTTCTTCAAAGGCAATGCCAGAAGATGTGACGAAGACGAAGATGAGGGGATTGCAAATTTTGTTGGATAAGGAGGAGGCATGTCCCATGGGTGAGCCACCAGCTTTCCACCATCAATAATCTTGAAAGGGATGTCCTTGGAAAGGACGAGGTCAAGGTATATTCCTTCTAGCTTGGGTATCCACTGGTACGCGCGCCTGCGAATCCCTTTAGCGAATTTTTCAGTGACAAATTCTGCATCATGATCAAGAATACAAGCTTGGACAGGTAGCTGGGATTTGGGTAGGATGGATGATCGCATCTGAAGAGCCTCCTCCTCACAGAATTTCACCTTCTGGTAAAGATGAGTTATCCAGGTTTGATCAAATGAGGAGACATGTTCGATTGCAGCCGAATCACTTTGTATCAGATCATATGCTCTCCGATAATGCTCAGAAACCTACAACATCATCATCATCAATTCATCATCTTCTCATCCAATTGAAAATCTAAAATGTAAAATCAATCAAGAGTCAAGACTGGCCGATTTAAATGAAATGGCACATCGATGTTTTTGGAAAGCCGAACTGTTGTTGTTGAGTTGTTGCTGTAAATTGAGCTCCAAAGCCTGAGCAGAGAAGAGGCAGTGAAGACTCTCGGCGAAGAGGAGAGTCAAGTCGAGGGTGGCGGAGACGTCCTTGGCAAAAACCTTCCAGAGTTTCAAGAAGAAATTGGCAGCGGCATTGAAGGCATCTATTGCAAGGTGACGGCCATGGGCGGTGGTACGCTCGCTAGAGGCTCCAATCTGGCTGCATACGGCGCCAAGGTTGAAGACAACAGCAGCCTTCTCCAATTGGATGCAGTTGGGCTGATAGGGAACCCAACACTCCTTCCCAGAGGAGAAGGCGTCGTACCAGACAAAGAGGATGGGGTCGGCGTCGGAGGAGATAGCGGTGAAGAGTGGCTCAACCATGCAGAGGCATTTGAAGTAGTGGATGAGGCAGTCACGGAGCTTGGGAAGGGAGAGGTCCCCTCGCTCCACCATGTCGCTGCGGCATTTGTTTAGGGTTTCCAGAACGCTTTCAACTTTCTCTGCATCGCTCTCTGAGTATTTTCTCGCTACCAACTTGCGTAACGGCCGGTACAGATCCACCGGATCAGTCTTTTTCACTGGGATTGCCAGCATCCCTTCCGGATTCGGGTTCGGGTTCGGCAACCTCAGATTATCGTTGCTCATGGCGGCGGCGAATCAGGACAGGATTAGGAATCAGAAAATCGACGAAAGTGAATTGAATTTGTAAATTTCGCACCGTCTCATTCCCCTTTTATCTTTTTGGGTACATCCCTCTCATTCCCCTTTAACCTAAGAAGCTATCCAATAATTTTTTTCTTTTTTTACTAAAACGGGCCTAAAGCCACACTTGCATTGGAGATCCTTGTTCAACCAAACTCGAATCCACTAGAACCATATAGCAAAAAATGTGGAGGCCCAAACACAAAATTTACTCCTGTTTTTATATATTTTTCTACAATTATCTTCTCAAATTTGTGTATTATTAATTAGCTTTGTGCCTTATATTACATATTTAAATTATAGTTTGTGAACTCTAATTTGACCTAATAGAAAGTAGAAACTCATATTTTCCTTTGGGAAATTTCAGAACCGTGCATTCGGATCACTGCTTTTTAATGTCCAAAATCTAGAGTTTATTAGTATTTTTATTTTTTAAAGAAGGAAAAAGAAAATAATGAAAATATTTGGTTATTTGGTTATAGTTACTTGACTGTTTCTTATTTGGTGTTTGTTTGGGATTTTTTTTTAATTTAAATTTTTTTATTTTTTATTTTTTTACTAATCTATATATTTTTTTATTGTGAGTGTAAATTTAGATTATTTCATGGTTGGTCATCTAGAGGAGAAATACAAAGCAATAACATTATTCCAAATTATTAATGATGATGAAGAGTTGAAAAATGACAAAGTTAATAAGATGAAGACTCATTTATATCTAGTGTGATTTATTTTATTGCTATATTGTAGTGTTGTAATTTCTTGATATTGTGTTAAATTTATTTAGTGATTAAACATTAGTTTTTTAATTTATTGTTATTTGATATTTATGAATCTTATGTTTATATTTTCATTTGATAGTTACTACACATTTAAGTCTTTTTTATAACTAAATTAGTTTCTCCTGCTTCTCCTCATTCTTTTTCTACTTCTTCGCGTTTCCCTTCTTCCTTCTTTGCATTCCTCTTTCTTCTTCGTGTTTCCCTCCTTCTTCTTTATGTTCCTTCTTCTTGGTTTTATTCCTCTTAAGAGAGTAATCAAAAAGAATTTTGAAAAAATGAAGAAAAAAAAAAGATGAAAAAGAAGAAGAAGACAAAGCGGAAGATGAGCAAGAGAATTTCAAGTGAAATGAAATCAAATAAACTTAAATTAAACTAAGAAATGAACTGAAATTTCTTAAGGAATAAAAAATTTGGTCAATACTTAACGGTAGCATCAAGTGAACCTCAGTTAATTCATTAATAAATTGAAATTAGTTCAGATTTGAACAAAAACTAACTAAACAAGCACACATAATCAAATTCAGCAAATTCAAGCGAAGCGAAACCAAACGAACCTAAATTAAACTAAAAAATGAATCGAAATTTCTTAAGGAATAAAAAATTTGGTCAATACTTAACAGCAGCATCAAGTGAACCTCAGTGAATTCACAAATGAACCGAAATCAGTTTAGATTTGAACAAAAACTAACTAAACAACCACACATGAACAAGTTCAACAAGTTCAAGCGAAATGAAACCCAATGAATCTAAATCAAACTAAGAAATAAACCGAAATTTCTTAAGAAATAAAAAATTTGGTCAAAACTTAACAGCAGTATCAAGTAAACCTCAGTTAATTCACAAATGAATCGAAATTAGTTCAGATTTGAATAAAGACTACATAAACAACCACACATGAACAAGTTCAACAATTCAAGTGAGACAAAATCAAAGGAACCTAAATTATATTAAGAAATGAACCGAAATTTCTTAAGAAATAAAAAATTTAGTCAATACTTAACAGCAGCATCAAGTAAACCTCAGTTAATTCACAAATAAATCGAAATTAGTTCAGATTTGAACAATAAAAGAGAAAATTTTTCATCTCAAATAATTAAGGTTATTATATTTTTCATCTCTCAAACTCGCTAACACTCAAAACAACAAAAGAGAAAATTCTTCAAAACAAATACTAAACATTCTTTTGTTCATATTTGACCATGATCCTTTTTAACTTTTTTTAGTTGTATCCCATATACATTGCAAATTTTACTTCCTTCAATTTTTGACCAAGATTTGACTAAACTTTTGTATATAATGGTGGTGAATGATTTTTTGCAAGTTGATTTAATTATCTAACATTGTCTCCTTTAAATCAATTTTGTAGAATTTATCATTCCAAATATCTTCTTCAATTTGTAAACTAAATCGGTCTTCAATGGTTTTGTAAATATATCTGTAATTTGTTCTTTAGTTGGACAATACTTGATCACAACTTCTTACTTATTTACCAACTATGTGATTTTGTGAAATCGAATATCAATATACTTCGATCTTTCATGGAATACTGAATTTTTGCAAAGTGCAATAGCTGACTTGTTCTCGCAAAATATTATTGTTGGAGTACTTTGTTTCTCATTCAATTCCTCAAGAATTCTTCTGAGCCAAACTGCTTGCGTTGCACAACTTGCTTCTGGTATATATTCTACTTCTACTGCAGAGAGTGCTAGTGCTACTACTGCTTGTTTCTTTGATGACCATAAAATTGCACCAGAACCAAGATGAAATGTAAATCTCGAAGTACTTTTTCTTATTTCTATATCTTCAGCCCAATCATAATCAGTGTAACTGACAAGATTCACTTCATTAGTATTTTCATAAAAAATACCATCACTTAAAGTACCTTTGATATATCGAAAAATCCATTTTGTCGCTTGCAAATGGTTAGTACAAAGGATCTTCCATAAATCTGCTAAGCAAACTAACTCCAAACACGATATCTGGTCTGGTTGCAGTTAAGTACCTCAGACTTCCAATCAAACTTTTGTAATATGTAGGATTTACTGTCCCTTCTTTATCTTCTCTTAGTAACTTGAACTTCTCTTCGGCTGGAGTAGAAACTAATTTTGAGTGCTCCATTTGAAATTTCTTCAAAATATTATTTGCATATTTCTTCTGAGAAATAAAAAATTTTATCATCTTTTTGAACTACTTCAATGCTAAGAAAGTAAGACATCAAGCCCATATCCGTCATTTTAAACATTAGTTTTGTAGTGTTGTAATTTCTTGATATTGTGTTAAATTTATTTGGTGATTAAACATTAGTTTTTTAATTTATTGTTATTTGATATTTATGAATCTTATGTTTATATTTCAATTTGAGAGTTACTATACATCTAAATCTTTTTGACAACTAAATCCAACTAAGTTGGCTCAAACCCAACAAAGATTAGTTTCATTAGTGGAGCGTGAAAACACGCTCCAACTACGTAAACGTTTCCGCATTTCTCTCCTCCTCCTCCTCCTTCTTCTTCTACTTCTTCGCGTTTCTCTTCTTCCTTCTTCGCATTCCTCTTCCTTCTTCTTCGTGTTTTCCCTCCTTCTTATTCGCGTTCCTTCTTCTTGATTTTATTCCTCTTAAAAGAGTAAAAAAAAGAATTTTGAAAAAATAAAATAAGAAGGAGAAAATTAAGAAGAAAAGATAAAAAAGAAGAAGAAGACAAAGCAGAAGATGAGCAAAAGAAATTCAAGTGAATCTCAGTTAATTCACAAATGAACCGAAATTAGTTCAGATTTGAACAAAAATAAACTAAACAACCACACACGAACAAGTTCTACAAGTTTAAGCGAAACGAAACCCAATAAACCTAAATTAAACTAAAAAATGAACCAAAATTTCTTAAGAAATAAAAAATTTGGTCAATACTTAACAACAGCATCAAGTGAACCTCAGTTAATTCACAAATGAATCGAAATTAGTTCAGATTTGAACAAGCAGTAAAAAAAAATTTCAATCATCATAAAAAACACATCGAATTTATTTCTGGATCCAGATGAACCTCAAATAAACTAAGAAATGAATCGAAATTATTTAATAATGGCACCAGAGAAGATGAGAACCAATAAAGATGTTAACAACATAAATGTTGTTGTTGGTGGTGATGACGATAACGAAAGAGAAAAACAACGAAAAAGGAAAAGAAGAAGAAGAAGAAGAAGAAGAAGACACAACAGCAGGAAAGAAGAAGAAGAAGAAGCAACGGTAGTAAACGTGCGCGTGTGAATTTAAAATATTTGGTTGGACTTGATTAGGATTATGACTTGAATGTAGAGATTTATTCTTTCAATTTATGTATGGATGTGATGATTTTATTGTAAATTTTAAAATGTAATTTGATGGTTATAAGGGCAGCTGCAGGAACATACCTGCAAAGACGGGTTAAGGTTTAGTTTTTTACTATTCGCAGGTAAAAGTGAGGCGAGTAGTAACTAGATTAAAGATGGGCGGGGCAGGGTGAAAATTCGCCCCCTTTGGAAAAGTTTAAGAGATAGGATATTAGTTGTTTTAATATAAAAACTCTGTTGTAATCTTAACTAGTCGGCCTAAACTCTGCAAGCAGTGACTTATTCATGCTTGCGCGCTTTAGTTATCGTGTGTGAATATTTCGCGCTTTGTATCTCTATTTTATACGTCTTTGATCTTCTATTCCTTTTATCGGGTTTCTAATTTTATTATTTCTTGATTATATACTGTTTTATCGTCCTTAGTTTATGGCTATGGTAAAACTTAGGGTGATAGGGTGCGTGTTACACAAGATCAATCGAATCAAGATAGATTTTGACATCTAGTATCCATGATAAGCAGTTGTTTCCAGATATATCAAGAGCATTAAATTTAATATGAGAGACTTTTGACATAATAAAAATTTAGTACCCGAATCTTCCTAAATTTTGATCAAAATTTCGTGCTGATAAACGGGTTGTAAGATAAATAAATAAGGAAGAGAAAATAAATATAAAATAAAAAAGTATAGATAGAAGACTTTAATATTAATATTTACCAATACTATTATCTCACTGTAATAGAAGTGATTCATATATTTACTAATTTATATATGTTACTGTTTATACCATAGAGAGACAGAGAAGAGGGAGAATTTATATATTATTGTAGTGAGTCCGTTGCCAAAGACGTTGTCTTTTATTTATACATGCAACAAATTCAAATATTCAAATTTCATCGGACATCCATTCTTATCGTAGCATAAACGAATTACTATGTTAAATGATAAATCACCAATAAAATACATAAAATATCAATATACATAAGGTTAATTTATACAGAGTACTCTTTCAAACCAGAGTACTTTCTTTCAGTCATTTTTTAGTATTTTTTTATTATAATTTTTTACTACTTATAATTTTAATAAAAGTTTTATAATTAGTTTTTTATTTAATTTAGTCTTTTTAATATAATTAATAATTTATATTATAAAAAATAACAATAATAAATATAATATGCAAAAATCAATAATAAAATTGTATAAAATAAAACAAATAAATAAATTCAAATTGCATAAAAAAATAACATGCATAAAAAATAGTAAATGATAAAAATAATCAAATAACAGTTACAGAAAATTTTATAAAAAAAACATCAAAATATACGTGAGAAGCTAAAAAAACACCGTAATAATAAGAAGAAAAAAAAAGCAAAGTTATCTTATAAAAAATGGGATCCAATGGGACCCAAAAAAAATTGGAGATATATGTTGGATATGATTCTCCCTTTATAGTAAGGTATCTTGTGATACAAATTGGGGATGTATTTAAAGTTCGATTTGCAGATTGTCATTTTGATGAATCAAAATTTCCAACATTAGGGGGAGAGAATAAGCTTCCTGAAAAGGAACTTAATTAGAATGCATCATCCTTGATGCATTTGGATCCTCGATCAGGGCAATGTGAACTAGAAGTTCAAAAGATTATACATTTGCAAAGAATAGCAAATGAATTGCCTGATGCATTTTCCGATACAAAGAGGATAACCAAATCTTATATACCAGCAAAAAATGCCCCAATTCGAATTGATGTCCCAGTCGAACAAATACCCATTGAAACAAGTTCACACCAGAAGCGTGACAGGCCTGTCGGTTCCAAAGACAAAAATTCTCGAAAAAGAAAAGAGGTAAATACTATTCCTCTTGAAAAAGACATAGTAAAGACACATGCAGTTGTCCAAAATTCTGATATAGTTTTAACGCCAGAAGACGTTCAGGTACCTGAAAATTGTGAAAATGACGAGATCTCGATAAATTATGTCTTTACAGGAGAAAAATAGGACCGAAATAAGACAACTGTCAATGAAATATTTGCATATAATGTGGCATTTCCCATTTAACTACTTCACCTATTTTCATAAATTTACCTAGCAATTCTCCTCTTCTCCTTATTAGGATCATGAATCTCATTATATTGGAGTCTAACTGTTATCTGTTACAACCAAACCCACAAACAACCATAAACCTAAATAAGTGAACAAATCTAGCGGCCACTCAACGACATAGAGAATAAACCTGTCATGCCGTCATGTGTTCGCCATCGCCGCCCACCCGTCGCGACATCACGAACTCGCCATTAGAGTAGATTAATAAAAACGATTAATAACTACATTAGAGTTGATCCATTTAACATTAAAATAAGAAAAAACGATTAATACATGGCATGTTACTTTTTTATTAATCAAATAATTGTAATTCAAATTAATTTTAACAAAACAACTTAAAATTATAATTTTAATTTTATCGCATACATGACACGAATTATTACGCTTGTTCAAGTTATTTTTAGACTAAAAGAAAATATCAGTAATTTCTCCAACATGTGAGTGATCATTTAGAATGAGAGCATTAATTGTCTATCCTGAAGTAGGTGGTCCTTCTTTAATGCTCTTGTTTTTTGAAAGAGGATCAGTGCATGAAGGCATGATTAGGAATAGTAAGTCAATTAAGTATGTGAATGTGACCCCATTACACACCTTATCTTCAATTTCTATAGCTTCATACATATAACTCACCTCTCATGATCTCTCTGTCGGAAAAAAAAAAAAAAACTCTTCTTTGTCTCTCCATTGCTCACTTCTTCAATAATATTCACTAATTAAATTTTCTTGCACGTAGTACAAGAGTATCCAAGCAAGCAATAACCAAAAATTTCACTACTTGAAGGGTTTGTTTTCTTATTTCTTTTTTTTTAATTTATATTTATTTATTATTATTTTTTTAAGTTTACTAAACTCAATATGTAGTTTCCAAATGCAACAAGTTTCTAATAAAGTTTTTATTTTTTAACATTTTTTTGTGGGAATTTTTTCGGTGCAAAATATATGATGAGCTGTTCTTTGATGTTCTTTGGCTTTATTCACACTTCAGCAACGTCAGGAGGTATGATGTATTGATTAGTTTTTAAAATAAGAATTTAGATTTGAGTTTTCAATTTTAGTTTCTAATTTTCAGTCTTAGTTCAAGTGTAAGGATTTAGATCTCATCTTCTCGTGCTTCTTTTGTTATGTTTCAATTTCCACCGTTTATTTAATTGTTTTAAAAGTAATGAAAATTAAATACTAATAAATAAATTAATATCAATAATGGTAGATTAAAGCATGAAGAAAAAAAATACAATATCATAAATCTTCAAATGGGCAATTTAACCGCTTAAGTTGTTAAGAAGTTCAAAAAAATGCTAATTTCTGTGTTTTTCAAATCATTGTTTAGAATCGAAATTGGTTTGGTTAATCCACGATGTTTTCAAAAGCGTCGGTATGTTGTTTTGCAACAGTTTAAAACCGTCACAAATTCATAAAAAAACGGTCGTTATTCAACGTGTTTTTTGTAGTATAAAATCAATTTGGTGAGGATAAAAATTAATCGATAATAAACTAATACAAAATCGAAAAAAGCAGTCAAACAATTGATTAATCGGTCGAATTAATTTGAGTTTTAGCGATTAATTATTTTAAAATAAAAAATATAAAAAATTATTTTATATAAAAATTATATATTTTATTATATTTAATTTAATGTAGTTTGAATCTGATTGGATTTT